>NW_015506432.1:193514-211014 GCF_001515645.1 Sinocyclocheilus grahami | reverse complement strand
ATTCTCAAGTAATTAAACATAATTGGTGTAAGTATCATGCATGTGAACATACTCTGAAACAACAGGATTTCAAAGCTGTTTATCATGCTTTAGTGTTGCTTGAATAGGACTGCCTCATAAGATCTTACATGATTAAACAAGCATGTTAAAGGTCAACATCGCAACAGGAAGGCATGGGATTGGAGAGCTGGGTCAGAGAGTATGGTATTAAGTTAGCATTGCATGATTCATTCAACTTTTCCATAGATGGAAAACTTTTAATATTTAAAAATCAACTTAAAAAAAACACAATATGCTTACTATTGCAACAGTAGCAAACAGTGAATTAGGGTTTGTCACATACAATAGCCTTAAAAAACATTTTGGATGACTGTAGACTATAACATATTTGAGTCATTTAACAACTTTACTTTTGTCAAATGTTTTAATAAATCAAGCTTTAATTGAGGGGTAAATAATTGAGCAGCCAATACAACGCAATTCATTTAGACAACTAAAAGCATTGGAAGGCCAAGGCTAAAGGTTTGGGAGTGTGTGGTCATGACCTCTTAGTTGAACCTGTTGACTAGCTCCATTGTAAGACATCAGGGTGTGTGAGATGATCTAGCTAGACAGCTGGTGGAGGTGAATGCAAACACAGGGTCAGGCTTGCTGGCCTTGACCCATGCAGCGTCAAAGAAAAACAGTGCGATATGCTCTCTTTTTAATCTCGTGATTTGCTTGATGTTTTCAATCATAGATGCAACTCTGTCTGACACAATCATGAATACAACACATGATTTTTGGGTTTTATGACACTATGCACTTATAGGAAATTAGTGTTCATCTAAAAATAAAACAATCTAGAACTAACAATAATATTTTAGCATCAGGTGTTGCATTGTAAGTCTTGATCAAAGTTAATCTATTAACAAACTTTGTCGTTTTTTGTTAGCTGTTTATAAGAAACACAGCATTACACATGAAGCTGCATAAAGATTATATGGTTAAATAGATGCAAAAATGTCAGAGACAATTTAGTTTGCAAGTGCAACAAAGCAGGCCAAGTGCAATAAATTAGAAAAAATTGAGGAGAAAATGTAAAAAGGACTTTCAATACATTGCTCGCCTAACAGGTGCTTTTTGTATAAATCCACTTTCCAGAGAGAGAAATAGTCCTAAAATACTTGGTCATTTGTGCTGAAGGGGTATGTGTGCATTGCCATGGTGATGAGACCAAGCAGTGCAGTAAATTGTAAGTAAAAGCTGATGAAATTCTAAAGTCTGTTAGAGAGTTAAGCTCCTTTCAACCCAGACTAGCAAAGATAAAACACATCCAGGGGCCCAAGGACCATCTGGTCTTCACCTGTGTTGAGTCTATTCAGAACCCTAAACACAACCTCTGTGACACTACAGGAATTTTAATAGAGATTCTTAGACTGAGTAAAAGGAGATTTAGAGAATGTCCAGTCTTTGATGTCTGTCTGTCAACTGTTTTTTCTTCTTTTTTGTTTTAATGCTCAGCTTTCATTGCCTGTTGCTTTTATTTTTATTTTTTCTCCTTAACATCTTTGCAGCCCTCACCTTATTCAGTTAAATCCATATCACTCAGACTGGACTTTGAAAATTCTTTTGGTATGGTAATAATTAATTTTACAAAAAGTTTCTGTGTTGTATTTGTGCTATAATTTGAGAATGGACAATATGGATAAGAATGGAAAAGATCATTAAGTAATATTTATTTTGAGAGAAAAATAAGATGCACAGCTGAAATGAATGTGAAAAAAGCCATTTTTATTGAGTTACATCAATTAGTTTTGTTCCCAAAGCAGTTCCCATTGTGCTATTTACACAGCGGTTTTGATTATAGTTAATTTTGTAAAAATATTCAAAGACCTTATTTACAGTATATAGTTTTTATACATTTCAACATAGACTGTTGGTGTTGTTGGGAAGTCCAATTTTTTTTAGCACAAAATATAACAGAATTGCCCAACTCTTGTAATAGATGAACAGTGAGTCGCAATGTCAATGTATGAAACTTTTACCACAGTCGTGCTCTGGGTAAAGTTGGGTGGAGATCAGTGATTGGGTTTGGCCATTACAACGTGGCATTTTTTGGATTTGAAGTCTCTAAATACTTTTATGAGTTTCCTTGGGTCACAAGTTTTGGGATCCACGCGAGTCCCAAATTTCAGGTGAAGCTAAAGGTTTACTTGACAGGATCCATCCTAAGCTTTAGTGAAGCTACACCAAAGTCATAACCTTGAGTGAAGCTGGCTGAAAACAGCGGATCTTCTTCTTCAGAGCTCTGGAAGCTTTGATGCGACAGGCTGCTGGCTCGGGGCGATGATGTTGCTGAGGAGAAAAGCCCGCTGCCGTGGTCCCCAACGCAGCCTGAGCCCACACTAAACCACCTTCATCTTCCTCTTCTTCCTCCAACAGGTCCTCTTCATCCAGCGAGAGACTACTGTCCGAGTCTGAGGCTGTCTGACAGCCCTGACTGGACTCACTGTCTCCAAAACGGTTTGTGGTGTAGTTGCTCAACTCTCCATCACTGCTTGCTGCAATAGTAGAGTGAAAGAGCGATGCACACTCTGCAGAGTACTCTGAAAACTCTGACTCGCAACGAGGAGGGTAGCGACTGGAGATTGGAGCTGGCGGATATCTAGTTTCCAAGTAACTGAAGTAAGAGGAGGTGGAGAGAGAGTGGGGAAGGGCTCGTGGAGGATAGCCCCAGTGACCTGAGCGAGGCCTGGCACTAACACTCTTTACCATGGCCCCCTTTTGAGAGTGTAACATCTCTTTGGATCTCTGGGTGTGGAGAGCTGGGGGCAAACAGATCTCAGAGGAGGAAGGCCATTTCCGAGAACTTTGTTTCTTTTTGGCTTGGTCTAGAGGAAGGTGCACAGGTTCAGGGGCTTTACGGGTCTTGATGGACTTGGAGGTTTGGCTCTGTTGAAGGTGAGAGTTGTTCTGGATGCAGTGCGAGTTGAAAAGTCCATTACAACTGCAATCTGAGCAAGAGTTCATCTGGGACTCTTCCAGATTTGTTACTCTCCCTTTGCATGAGCCGGACTGTTTTAAGTCAGCTCGGGTTTTGGTGCAAAACTCTCGAGACAAGTGTTTATGCTGATGTTTCTTTGCTGAAGGCTTCTCAGAGCTCTTCTTTCTCAGTTTTACAGATTTTGTTTTTTTGTCTGCTTGACGCACTTTCACCCTCTGAGACCCTGCTGGAACAAACTGTGCATGGACAAAATCTGATTGAGGGGTGCCGCCCTTATCACTAAAAGAAGCTCTACTCTCTTCTCTTCTGATGGTAAAACTCGATCTCCTCTCTACTGGCTTTGGGACCATACATGACTCCTTGGAAAAATGTCCACTCCCTTTGTCTGAGAGTCCATTCTCAGATTCAGTACCAGCCTTGCTTGTGGCATTCTTCATGGAAAAGTAATTATTTTGGAGATCCATGGAAGGTGCTGGGTGTGTGCCATGGCACAGTGTCTGGACCTCATTTGCTTCAGAATTGGGCTCCAGACCAGGTGCATTCCTCTGCTGCTGATTGCTGTTTAGTGCTGAAGATATTTTTCCAGACTCCAGTGCATTTTCTAAGGGCATTGTTATTTGTTGAAGGGAACCCAGCAGTTGAGGACCATTCAGCTGTCCGTAGGACATTTCCTGGGATCTGGGTCTTTGCTCCTGTGTTCTGCTAACAGTGTCATTTCTTTTTATGCTTAACAGGTTTGTCTTACTCAAGCTTCTCTGTAGTACCTTGTTGATGTATCCAGCAGACCTGGAATTTGTGGACCCTCCGTTTGGGTTTTGGGTTTCCTCTTCAAGACCCACTCCAGACATTCCATCAAGTGCTACTGGATTTCCCTGATCAGTGGTACAACTGAAGATGGGGCTTTGTAAGGCCACAGCATGCAGTGGACTGGGGTAACAGTACACATCTGTCCCATTGCTAGATACCAGGTTACTCTTGTATTTGGGGTCCACTGGGGGGTTTTGGAGGCTACAACAAGGGGTGGAGCTCTTCACATCAGTGGATTTGAAGGAGCCAAAACCAGGTGCAATCATTCGGTCAAGGTCTCCTGAAAGGAAGACATAAGAAAAATGGCATCAAGATAATGTACTTAACATTTCAGAAGTTAATCGCTTTATGACTATAGTACCTACAACAAGATTCTGCCCATGTCTCATAGTTCTTTGTTCAAACTTTACCTAAATAACACATTTTCACGTTTACCTGTGGAAACAGGTCTTTGTCTTGCTCGTTCTGCTCGAGCCGGTGCCGTTCGTATACAACTGCTACCGAGCTTCACTCCTGATCGTGGTGCATCGGACTGGGCAGTGCTCTCATCAGCAGAACAACGACGGGACACACCGGTCTGTCCGGAACCACTACGGCCATGTGGCATATATGAGGTGGGGAGATGAGGAAGCAGACCGGTTTGAGATGAGGAGGAGAGACTCTCGCTGTAGACGGAGGTGCATGAATTGGACAATGAGCCTGAACACCCATCACTGAGCTCGTAGAATCCTGGGAATAGAAATTAGCACGGTTAGATTGTAGTTCATTTTTGTAACAAAAAAATGCTTGATGTTGTCCTTTAGTTCTAAAAAATGTTGGAAACTGGTGTAAATGTTTTAAGGTGAAGTGTGTAATTTGTCACTGTTATGTCCAACACATTAAGGCCTTTTAAATAAACTGTTTACAATTCCATTTGGTGTTGGAAAATGGAGCAGAAATTACAATTAGTGATATGTAAATGGGTATGTTTAATCACCTGAACTGGGTCTGCTGTCACTCTCTAGGTGTTCAGTGGATGCTTTACACGCATCCAGTTTCAGGTCATTTATCTGTTGATCTAGCTGCTGGAGATGAGTCTTCAATCCCACATCTTGTTTGCGTAGACGTGTCTGCAGGTACAACACACATTCACAAATTTCAGTCTGCAAATAAATCACCTTCATATCATGCATTATCATATACAGTTTATCTGATGCAGCAGTGTTTAGTACATTTATTAACCACATGTGCAGATTTGTAAATAAACTCAGTCAAGCACAACAGAACTAAGTGTTCTTTGTTAAGCTATTCTTCACTCGGATTCCAAACTAACCACAGGAGAATATGGAAAACTGGATGCTTCCAGACATTTAATGGCTGATATGACTCCTGCTGTTATATGACAAAGAAAAGACAGAGACAGAGGAAGCAAATAAAGAAGGAGAGCGGTTGACTATTAACTAGGTAAGGATAAAGGGTAGCCCGGGGGAAGTGCTGTAAGATTACTAATCTCTCCTGGAGAGGAACACAAACTATTGTGTAAACCAAATGTATAGGAATAAGAGGAAATGACATGCCAAATACAGAACATCAATAATGGTTGACTGTAAACCAGCTTTGCAAAGTAAAGAGTCACACCTGTGCCAAACTCTGACAATGCACAAATTTTAATCTGTCTTCTTTATACTTACCGGTTAGTGAAAGAGAACAATGAGGAACATGAATCCAATTTTATCTGAGGGTATTACTGTGAACTATGGTTGTGTGGATAATGCAACCGGCTGAAACAATCCACTTAAACTGAGAAAATCCTTATTGATAATACGGTTAATATTATAATGAAGGGTTTTCTTAACTTAAGGGGTTTGTTGCAACTGGGTGCTGATATTTGAGTAAATATAAAAGCAGATCTGCCAGATGTTTTCTCAGGGTTTCTAGTCATTTTGATGAATAAATCCTTTCTTTTTAAAGATTGCACAATGAGTTATTTCTAGCTGACGAAATAATTTACTACGAAAATCTTAATGACATTTTCAGGACATTTCTTTACAGAGACAACAAAATGTATAAATATTTTGTTTAGTTTTCTGTTAATTTTAGGAAGTGGACTTACAAACAGCATATCCGAATCTTAGTGCACATATACATCAACTTTGTTGGAGCTCTTATTGTAGATTACATCAACTGTGCAATTTTCTTGTGCTTTGGAAAAAAAGATGCCATTTTGTGATTCATTTAAAGGAGACATATTGTGCCCCTTTTTACAATATGTAATATAAGACTCTGGTGTCCCCAGAATGTGTCTGTGAAGTTTCAGCTCAAAACACTCCACAGATCATTTATTAAATCATTTTGAAAATGCCTATTTTGAGTGGAAGCAGAAACACGCTGTTTTTCGGGCCCGTTTCTTTAAATGCAAATGAGCTGCTGCTCCCCGCCCCCTTTTCCAGAATAGAGCTGCGCCATTACAGCTTGTACTTGCTAAAAATATCTGTTTTGGTTCTGATTATCATGTCTATCGCTTTTTTTAAACTTCTGATATATGGTTTTCTGAGCGCACACATCCGAAGCACACGGACAGAAAGCGGCTGTCACAGCATGTGAGTACTAAACTAAGTTCTCATTCACACACAAGTTTACGTTAAAAACACACATGAGTTACAAAAACAGTGGGTTATGTCTGTGAAGGTAAACTGCTGGGAAATAAATCACATGTTTATTTTAGACCTGTGTGGCAGCAGCAATTTACAGTAAATAAATCAATAAATCCACTGCTCTGTTGTCTCCTCTGAGGCTGGGACTCTAAACAGTGTTCTGTGCTCGTCTGTGCAGCCAAAGACAGAACAGTTAGCATGTTTTGCTCAAACTTTCGCCATGGCATTAGAGCTGGTACACCAAATGACGGCGCGGTGGGTGGAAACTTTTAGATTAAGGGCCGGTAATATTATAATGAGATCCCTTTGCCACGTCACCAAGGGAGTGAAATCAGACGCGCTCGTTTTCTCAGACGCTTGCAGAAAAAGGCTTACCAAAACAAAGTTACTGGGTTAATCTTTTTCACGTTTCCTTGGTTGGTAGATGCACCGGGGACCTGATTATAGCACTTAAAACCTGGAAAAGTCAGATTTTCATGATATGTCACCTTTAAATGGTGTAAGAACACTACTGCCTGTCTCTAATATGTCTAGAGACCAGAGTCACTTTGACCGTCGAGCATTAGAAGGGTTCAACAAAAGTCCAGAAGGTTCAAACGTGCATCGGCTACGGGGTCAAATCTGTGTCGCCGACCGGGCCACAGTTCCTCTGTTGCCATTCTCATTAAATTGAGTTAATCATCAGAAACGGACTGGCCCCCCTCAGAGCCCTTGATTTATGACCACTCACTATATGACCCCCAGCTGAGCCTGTAATTCAGCACTGGATTCAGTCATCAAGGGCACTGCCAAAACCATGCACAAAATACGCCAGTGAATCCTCACTACAGTAAGAGCACATGGGAATGTAGGCTTTATGTTAGGCAAAGATTTTCATTTGATGCTGGAAAATCCACTCAATAATGTAAGAACTGACTAAATCCCAGAAACCATCTGGTAGATCTATCTATATCCATTCAAAATGATCACATCTGATCTGTTCTTTGTTACCACGCATGTGTAACCAAAATTTAGGTTTACGTGTTTTAAAAGAGTCATTCATGTATTTTACATGGTTTTTCAGCTATAAATGAAAGGACATTTTATCTTGATGTCATAAGCATTTTTTTTTCTTGGCTGGTGTAAATAGTCATATGACTAGAACTGTTGAATCCAGTTTGCTTCTCTAAGATGATGTCTTTGTCAAAGCTCAATAAAAGTAAGGCAAATAAAAGATGTAAAAGCATAACACAAATACTATATTTGATACATATAATAATATTTAAATGGCTTATTATTAATATCAATAAGATTGCTTTAACTCAGCAGGAAAACACAGAGCCTAATTTTGGACTGACTGGTTCACACTGTTTTATCATTAAATGCAAAGTTAATTGAAATATGCATATGTTAGCAAAAAAAATGAAAATAAATAAACTTTTCCACTGCATATAATTGTCACCAAAATAAATCAAATACTTAAATCAAAATTATTATTAAGATGTCTTACCAGCTGTTGTTTGAGTAGAGTAAGTGTAGCCTCCAGTCCCAGCTCCTCTGTGCTCACGTTCTCGTGTTTTGATGTCTTGGTGTCCTCTCTGTTCAGGGTCAGAGCCCAGTGCACCATGGCACTCTGTTTGTCCCGGAGGAAACGCAGCTCTTGCAGTCCGGCCAGCGCTGCGTGCAGCCTCTCTCCTGTCCTCCTCCGGTCCATTCCTACAGCTGCTGCGCTCAGCACACCTGACCCAGGTACTTTTCTTCCCAACATTATCAGACGTGCTGTTTTGACATTTCCAGGGAGACGAGGAATTAACGAGGTCCGCTATGTGACTGAGCTTGTCCAATGTGCGTCCCAGTGTGTGAATCAACTCTTGTTTGGACGAAGCGCGTGAGTGTAAAACACTACCTGTACAACCCCGCCCACCTCCGCGCAGACCGTGGAAAACCCCGCCCATCGCTGGCTGATTGGCGGACATTGACTGAGGCTGCTCAGTGAATTTGCCAATCTTGCTTTGGTAAATGTCTGGGATATGAATGTTAATGAGGTTGCGTGATCAAACGCTCGAAGCAGTAAATCAAGTAAAAAAAAAACAAGACCGTGTAAACAAAATTAATATTCATGAGCTGAACAATCGCTCGGTCTGCTAAGGATTCGTAAAAAAAAAAAAACATAAAACAAAGGAGTTGTTCATAACAAACATCACTTTTTAACTATATTAAACCGGATACCTTCTATATGTGTTTTATACTTTTATCCACGTAAAAATAAAATCGCTTATCGAACTTCGTTTGTACAATAGCGCCCTCTTGCGTACGATGACTGACTTACTGAAAACCTGAAAGCGTCAAAATAACCTTATGATAAACATTGATCATTAGAATATGCACAATGGAAACATTTTAACACTAAAATAAATAAATAAATAAAAAGAATCCCAAAGTGACACACCATGGTGTATGTCTAGTTTGTATTATGCCTTTCCAAAAGCTGAAGGTGAAAAAAAAAAAAAATCAAAGCAATAATAAAAAAAAAATTATAATATTTTTTAGAAATGTTGACAGTGTTGAGCATCAAACGGAGTTCATTAGTCTGAGAGTATCTGAAATCCATGTGCATTTTTTTGCAATTTGTACAGTGTCCCAACTTTTTTGGAATTGGGTTTGTACACAGGAAACGTGTGGTGATGAGAACAGGACTTCAGATAGCATCAGGGTTCGAGCCCTCATCGCTGGCAGTGGCGCTGTGAGGTAAAGTCAAACTGTGCCACACTGTCTTTCCCCTACAGCTTGGATGAGTTTACCTCTGACAGCCACAGGATGTGGGAGAGGAAGTGAGATACCGGAGAGATACAAGAATCCGTGCAAGACCTTTTATGTATAAGGCAGAGGATGCAAAATCTGATCAAGATTAAAAACATTGTTTTATCAATGTCATAAAATGGGAGATGGTTTGATCAGGGTTTTGAGTTAACCATCTAAACAAACGGATCTCACACATCCTGTCTGGGTCATATTCACTACAAAATCAAAGCATAGAAAGTAATTACATTTTGCATTAGTAAAATGGGTATTTTTAGGTCCTTTATAAAGTTTTGCACCCTAATTATCATTATGATTTAGCACAAAGCCATTTCTTATTACCATAATTAAAATAGATAAATAATAAAATGAGGAATTATGTTTTGTAATACATTTGTACAATAATTTATGCAGCTACATTTTGAAAAGCCCAGACATGATTTTTTTATTCTGAATACAATAATACAATTCTAATGAGAAACACCAATGAATAAATGGGTTTAATTTTATTTATGTAAAATATAATTTTCTAATTTTGTTGATTTATTTGGCTATAATATGGCCCAGAAATGTCTTTGTGAGATTCATCCATAAAGAAACACAATCTTGTGTAAGACACTGACTCTAATGTAAGTGCTATTGTTATTAACATAAGCTTACCAGAGGGAGACACTGTGCTGTGTTATGAGGAGTGTGTTTGCTGTTACCAGCAGGTGGCGCTATGACATAATTATTAAGTGCAGTATTTGACCCCTGTGTGACTCTCAGAAAACGATGTCCAAGTTACACTTTACCCTAAAAAGCTAAATATATTGTATTAAATATATAGTATAATATATACATATATATATATATATATATATATATATATATATATATATATATATATATATATATATATATATAATATATAAAATATATATATATTTTGTTCTCTTGCATCTGGATGTTTTACTTTCATTTTACTTACAAGTTTTAATAGCAACTAAATCTTTTGGTTTATTTTATATAACTTATTTTTATAATAATTCTCATCATTCTCAGTGGTGATTTTCATTTGATTTTTAGTCTTTTAAAACTGTTTTACAGTAATATCGTACAGTAATGTTTGGAAAGGTAAATCCTTTTTGTTTATTCATTTATTTATTGCATTACAGTAATGAGAATGAGATATTTTTGCATTATGGCAATGCAGTATGGTAATATGGTTAATTATCTTATTTTGAGTTTGGGTTAAATATAATTAAATCAATAAACAAAATAAATCTAATATAAGACCACTGCCTGAGATTTTTGAACTACAGATGATCTGTTAGTTTTCGATAAGGATGTTTACTAAAATACTGTGTGATGTTGGCTCAGGGAAAATGTCATCTTGCAGCGTTGTGAGGGTCCAGGGTCTCAGCCGTTTGCTTTGATCAGTGTGAAGCGAAGGTCTCGGACTGTAAACCAGAGATACTGCATGAGCCCGTAAGGGGAAAGTGATGCTTATCTTGTCTTTCCTTAAATCTCTGCCGTGGATACAGGTCCAGTGGACATAATAATGCTAACATTGTGATCTCTGGATGTTACTATGCCCTTATCCCCTTCAAAGCACTTCCTTACAGTGATGTCACAATGGTTTTGATCCCTCAGTGTCCTCCTCGGCCACAATGCATACCAATAAGGGTGTGAGTAATTCGCTACACGCTGATGTAATGTCAAATAAACACACATGCTCTGTTGCAAAACCTAGTGAGCCTCTCTGCTGTCTACAAAGCACACAGCCTACACTCTTAAAGGAAAGATTCACCTAAAAATGTAATTTGCTGAAAATGTACTAACTCCTCAGGCCATCCTAGATGTAGGTGAGTTTGTTTCTTCATCAGAACATATTTGGAGAAATGTAGCATTACATCATTTGCTCACCAGTGGATCCTCTGCAGTGAATGGGTGCCGTCAGGGTGAGAGTCCAAAGCAATATAATGAATAGAAGACTCACCGGAAACAATGGTTTGAAGCTACAAATGTGATTATGATGAATTTGTTTATTACAAAACACAGCTTTTCACTTCACAAGATGTTAATTGATGGACTGGATTGGTGTGGATTACTTGTGGATGTTTTTATCAGCTGTTTGGACTCTGTTTCGATTCTGACGGCACCCATTCACTGCAGAGGATCCATTGGTGAGGAAGTAATGGAATGCTAAATTTCTCCAAATCTGTTCCCATGAAGAAACAAACTCATCTACACCTTGCGTGGCTTAAGGGTGAGTATATTATTAAGCAAATATTTCGTTTTAGGCTTTCTATTCTTTTAAAAAAGGTTTCTAAATTTTAATTTTTTTTTGCAGTGATGCTACAGAAGAACCGTTTTTGTTTCCCCAAAGAACATTTCAATGAACAGTTTTTTTTTCTTAGCGTGAAGAATATTTTAATACTCTGAAGAGACTTTTGTGGAATGGAAAGGTTCCTTGAATGTTAAAGGTTCTTTGTGGAACCAAATATGCCAATAAAGAACCTTTATTTTTAAGCGTGCAGGTTTAAGCATTTTATCAGGAGGGAAAACAAATGACACCAGAAGGATTTTGCTCATTGCGTGTTCTTTTACAAAACCGATCTTGATAACAGCTCCGTTTTATCTCTACTCCTTAATGCAGAGCTTTTATCTTCAATATGTTTCTCAATTTTTTCCACGTAATTTTTTTGTTTATCTATCTCTCTTTCTCTCTCCTCCGCCTTCACGAATGCAGCCATCCAAATAAGACACAAAGGACAGAGATGCAGCGCACAGCACAGCTAGATCGGAAACTTTGAGAGGGCAGAAGAAGCGTTCGGTGATAAGGTGTACCTGTATTTGTGAGGCAATAAAGGAGAGGTCACAAACAACAGGAAGCGCAGCAGGGGGAGTGAGAGGTAAACAGGAATCTGTTGTCATATGTGGAACTGAGACAGTGAATGAATACAAGAAAACAAACACATCTTTATGTAGGCGTTCTCAGAGCTCACGGCCTTCAAGCCACCAGCATCTGATATCATGCACAAGGTATTTTACTGTGTGTGTGTTTTGGATAGAGTTTTATTTGTGTGTATAATGTGTGCATTGTCTTTCTGAAAATATACACTTGCTGCAACCTTGAGCAAATATTTATTACTATTTCATAGCTAAGGAGGAGACAAAATTTAGTTCAACTCTTTCATATTAGATACTTGTTGGCATGAAAGTATAAAGCTATAAAATGAATGGGTAGCAACTCTTGGAAGAATGTAATGAGAAATGTTTGATGCATGCTGAGATCTCTGGTTTCTTGGTAAATCTGAGCACAGTTTGAGACATTGCTGAGATTATTGACTGAAAATATGTGAGTTCACAGGGTGCTCTGTAAATGGAGAAAAATCTGAGAAGCAAGAGACTCCATTCATTTCCATTCGATCTCTACGGTAGAAGAAATATCTAGGAAAAACATTATTGAGATCTTATGATTTTTCTTTCGTGTGGAAATTCTTATTCTATAGTTATTTGTTGTGCATAAAAGAAAGAAAGAAAGTATTTGTATAAATATGCACACAGTTGGTATGTGTGTGTGTGTGTGTGTGTGTGTGTGAGTGTGTATGGTCTCCTGTCATGAGGGGTTTCCCAGGCTGGTTGTCTGATTGAGTCTCAGAGCTTCATTCACTAACAAAACCACAGATATGGGATTTCAGACATCAAAGAACATTTTCTCTTTACCTAAAAACATCTCTGAATCCCTTCAGCATCTCTGAGAGACTCTCACAAACACTTTCCCACCGAAAGAAAGTCACTTTACACACTATAGCACTTAATTCACCTTTCTATCAGTGTACTTGTCAATATTTATGAAGTAATTGTTTGAATATTTTTGCATTAGATGCAAAATATAACACCAAGTATAATTGGAAATATAACACAATCACACTGTTTTCAAGCAAAAAAAATCACAGTTTATGTAATAAATGATGATACAAATGACACTTGTTTTAATTTTTTTCAAAGAAATTAACACTTTTGTTTTTATTCAGCAAGGATGCATAAAATTGATCAAACGCTTTTAAATTTGAACTTACTATTCATCAAAGAATCCTGAAAAATGGTAAATTTCCATAAAAAATTTCCATAAAAATAATAAACAGCACAACTATTTTCAACATGGATAATAATAAAAATCTTACCCACTCCAAACTTTTGAAGGGTAGAGTATATCCACTAAAAATTATTTTAAAATGGTTTTATATTTTGTTATCTGAACTCAATTCGTTTTTTAATGTGGCTTAAAGTTAACATAAATGTGCATTCCCTGTCTTTTAGTACATGATTCATTGTGCATATTATTACAATTTTATAATTTGTATTTATTATTATTAATGTTTTTATTGATTATTAATGTATTTATTATTTTATTGTTTCAGTTGCAACCAATTTAACCTTAATCTGATGCATTTATGAGTGAAACAAGATATTCAGCAAGAAAATAAAATGTGGGCCAGGATTGATTGATTTTGATTTTATCCATCAGGAATCAATAGGATTGTGACAAGTGGGCATCACAATCCAGAATAGAGGCAGATGGTTGGAAAAGTAAAAGGGTGGAGGAGTTGAAAAGTCAAAGGGTTTTGTGATGTCAGCCGAAAAATGAAAGTCATTTCGAGGCGGTGCAAGTTTTTAAGTACATTTTGATAAGAATACAAATACATGCAGTTTTGTTTTGGAGTAAGATGCATTAATATTCCAAAAAGTAAATTTTGATTTCATGTTGCCTTTTAAGTATCCAAATACTGGCCTTTAATATTCCACAGGGCAAACCCTTACAGGCCGTAATGTAAGACATATGTGTGCAGGTGTGGCCACGCACACAAAGACAAATTCTCTCCGTTTGAAGAGATGAGAAGTATTGATTTACTCTAAAGTCATGTTGAGACTATTTGTCTGATTTTATTAGTGCTGTAAGTGTCATGCAGTGAAAAGGAAGGCATCCCATAAAACCATCTATCTGTAAACCTGTCCATCCGTTCCTGTGGTGAGGCCCGGCATTACCCACAATCCTCTTTGTTCTAAACCACATCTGAGCAAGTACAAAGCCAAGCATCTCTGATATGTCAATGAGATGTCTACACAAGCCACTGGCATCAACACAATGTTCAGCGCAGATTGTCAATGTATAAACGTGTGGAGGAGCATGTCCAAACATGTTTCTCAGCTAGTCACCACTAATACGTTATTTCCCCTTTGTTTATCGTTTAAGAGGGTCTGTGAGGCTTTTATTCTATTATATACTGTTTATAGTATCAGCATTGTTAAAGTAGATGTTTAGACTGTGACTGATGAGTGCCGTGCTCTATTAAAGCTTAAAGGGATAGTTTTCCCAAAAATGAAAAGCCTGTCATCATTTACTCACCCTCATGTTGTTCCAAACCCACATGACTTTCTTTCTTCAGTGGAAGACAAAAGGAGATTTGAGCAGAACGTCTGCTCTTTTCCATATGAAAGCATACAGTGACAAGAGGCAATCAAGCTACTAAAAGGGGAAAATGGCACCATTAAAGCATAATAAAAGTTCTCTAGCCATATGATACATTTCAGGATCTTCCTCACATAAGCTAATATGGCATTAAAATCTCATTTGCACTTGTATAGTCAATCACGCAGCATCTCATTTGGTCACATGACATGAAAACCAATGATGTGTAGGATCATTAACGTCAAAGCTTGCACAATGTGTCTTTATGTTGCACATATGAATATGCACGATTAACTGCTCCGGGGTGATGTGCAACAGTGTGTAGTGCGAGAGTCAATGAATAGGAAAGTTCGTGGACCGGATTCGTGACAGGTATAGTAGTGTACATCCATATGTCTAATATATATTACTAATGTATACAGTCTGCACAAGCTGTGACACTCATATATATTATTTATTTATTTATTTATTATTTATAGGTTTACTCATCTCCTCACACTCGTTCATTTAATGGGACTGTCGTATAACTCATGAGTGGACAGACGTCTGCGTGGACAGAAGGAAAGATTGAATTCTGTGAAGCGTTTTACCTGAAAGACTGCATTTAGCTCTGGGAGATTATGTTTTAAGGGTGAGTATAAAAATGTCAAGGTCCATTCAAGAGTGAGTTATCCAGACCAACCTCCAGACACAGACTCTGTCTGCTAAAAGAGAAGCACTCTTTCTCCAGGAGCGGAGAGAGCTTGATTGCTTTAAGAGTGTGTAAAGTGTTGGTCCAAGTCGAATAACACACGTTGCCATCGTAAACCCAATTAATGTTAATCCATTTTTAATGATGGAGTATCCCACAAGTGACCACACTGCTCGGGAAAGTTTGACTTGCAGCTATCACCCAAAACAGAGACAGGAGAGGTGCACTGATAGACCTGATTTAAAGCAACTCTGACGTAAAAGTAAAAACCTTGGGGTAAAGGACTCTATATACTATAGTTTATACTGCGTCAGAGAATGCTGTAAATCCAAGGGTGTAGAATTTAGTAGGGAATACGGTACATGTCCTTACCAATATCCAGGGACTACTAAATTGTCCCTAGCAACAATTTTGATAAAAAAATTTAATATATGTGTATGTAACCATTGCAGTTGTAATTTTGGTTGCATCTGAAATAGGTCATAGCACTGATATTGATAAGAAAATATATACATTTTTGTGTTAACGTTTAATTATTACAGGTTTGCATAATATTCTGAGTTTGCTTTTCACAGTTTTTACTAATTTTGAGGAATACAAAAGAGGAAAACGTCTGCGGAACAAAAGAAGGCTTAAAGCAATAAGGTAAGAAGTAGGACCCGTGTAAATATCGGATCAGCTTTCCAGCGCTGGAGAGAACTCAAGGAGCGGAGGCCTGCGATCGGACGCCGAGGTTGCTTTGTTTCTTCTCGATAGGTGAGTAACACCGTGTCTGCGCTGCAACAGCTAAAGTCTGTCTAGTACACCAGACGCGACAAAGCGACCGTTGAAAATCATTTAAAATTTGTGTCAATATGTCATGAATAGAACGCAGCAGCAGTTTTCTGTCTGGGATTTGTCGAGTCGTGCCGTGCCACATTCAGTGTAGACCATAGATATGTATATATATCTATGGTGTAGACAGCATCACTGATTATAATGAGTTCTATATTATTTTGTCGCGCCGCGCCACTCGCGTCTGGTGTAGACACGGTGTAACATTGGTTTTGCTCTGTTTCACAGAACTAATCGTTGCCTGGGTTGCATACGTATGTGTGGGGGGGAGCTATCAAAATAGGGGCGAGACACTTTTGGGGTAGGGGCGTGTTTGTTTTGGTGATTTCAAATGTCAACATTGGCTACCAGAAATCGCTTACCCCACCTTTAATAGTTACTTGATAAAAAGCCTAATCTGATTATGTAACTCGCATTACTTGTAGTGCTTTACCCCCAACATAGCTCATTGACTATAAAATGCAGTTTGGATATACTATCTCCTTTTGTGTTTCATGGAAGAAAGAAAGTCATGCAGCTTTAAAACAACATGAGGGTGAATAAATGACAGAATTTTTATTGATTATGATTACACCAGCAAATTTCGTATTTCATGGATGTGTTTAGGAAATAGTCATGGCTCTTTTATTTTTGAAGTTGTCTCTAGTATGCTCCAGGCCTCACCAGGTGTGTGTGTGTGTGTGTGTGTGTGTTTGTTCATTTCTTGCTGAAGCACCTGAGTTTTCCTAGCCGGAGGCTCAAGCACCTGTACACGGTGACTGCCGACGGCTCCATGACGAGAGGTTTGATTGACAGCAGCCCCGGCTGGCGTGTTATTCATCAAGAGGATGCAACATGCACTGATGGACGTCTTTATACAGCTGTCATTCCAGAGCTGTCTGTTCCCCATCTCATGAGTAAAACAAAAAGTAAAGGTAATAGTGACTTTATTTTTTTAGAGTTGACTCTATTTATTGTGATTGCGCCTTCATGTGTCACAATTATGACTATTTTTCTTTTAATACTGACTCTAGTCAGTATTAATGTTATTTTAGTAATAATTATATACTACTATAGTATTTATTAATATTTGATCCATTACAGAAAAATCACATGAACTTCACATGTGCAGTCACGTATGAAATATGTGAAATGTGGTTTTGGAACACTTTCATAGTGTAAATGTGTGAAACCCATGCGATCACATATGAACACATGTGAAGGGTTAAAATAGCTTTTATTCTTATATATTCAGTTTAAATTTTTATTAAAATGTTATTGTGGTTTTAATTATATATATATATATATATATATATATATATATATATATATAT
>NW_015506432.1:187795-192244 GCF_001515645.1 Sinocyclocheilus grahami | reverse complement strand
TTTTCTCATTTTGTCTCTCATAGTTGAGGTATACCTATGATGAAAATTACAGGCCTCTCTCATCTTTTTAAGTGGGAGAACTTGCACAATTGGTGGCTGACTAAATACTTTTTTGCCCCACTATATATATATATATATATATATATATATATAAAAATGTTTTTACATATTTTAATTATATTATTTTTATTTAATTTTCAGTTCATAGTTTTCAAACTTATTTATTTCAGTTAGTAGTCAAAGCAACATTTCTGCTGAAATTTACTTTGAGGTGGAAATAGTCTTCCATAGGTGTGTGTGTGAAGGTTTGTCCTTACACATACAGTGAAGCATGTAAAAAATAACTTGTAAGGACATTTGAAATAGTCCTTGCTAATTTTAAATTGACAAAATTGTGTTTTGTTTTGTGTTAACTGGTTGGCATGATTGTAATATTTGGGGTCAGTAAAATTGTTATATTTATAATGTAGGGTATAAATATCGTTATCTTAGTATGAAAACCATTGCATCTATGAGAGATGTTTAGCAGTAGAGCTAAAGTCTGTGTGGATCACAAACGCACTGGTCTGACAGCACAACTCTTGAGCTGAGGCTTAAGAAAGCAAACACAACCTGCAGACACCCGTCCCGCCTGCTGCACACTCTCCTACTGACTCATGTGCTTCACAGAACAAGAGCAGAACTACTCTAAAGACCGCTTCCAGGCACAGATTAAGCCTGTTCCTGGAATAAAGTCCTCCGTCAATAGAGATCCTATTTAAAATTCTAGTTCATTAATATTATGACTTGGAATTGATGGGGAGAAATGTGGGTATGAAATGTCTAACTCCTAAATTCATGCCAGATTTAGACTAGATTTAGACTAGATGTTTTAAATGTAGGCATCTGCTAGAGCCTGAAAAGCTGCATTGAAACAGTAGTTCACCCAAAAATGCAATTTACCTCAACTAACTTGGAAACTTTAGAAAAAACTGTACACGTCATATGGACTTTATATATATATATATATATAAGGCCATGTTCAAAGTACTGTTAATTTGTGGTCACTATGAATTGTTGCATAGAGTTGCATAAATAATTTAGTTTTACTTTTTAACATTGAAACTTTAATGTGAAACTGATTCAAATGCAATAAATATTGCAATGTTCTTTGCTGTTTACACTAAAATACAGGAAAAAATTGTGTCCTTTTTTATTTAATGCTCCTTTTAATAATAAATGAGACACTGACGGTGTGTGTGTGTGTTTTCTTAAACTTTATAGGATTGTTAGGGCACTTTAGAACACACAGGACTGTTCCATAAACAATGAAAGACAGAAGAGCAATGGATTTTGCCTTTGACTTTCATAGAAATTGACAAGCACAAGAGTGTATGTGAAAGTAACTCAGAGTAGATATACACATGCTTATTCCATTGAGAAAAAAAAATCATTTGAATCGAAAATAATTGAAAAACCACTGAGCGTCCCACAAATTAAATGTTTGTAGGGATACGGATGATAGGGATCGTTTCCCCATGGAAGCTCATGTTATTAAAAACATAACAAAAAAAGATTATTGTGACTTCTTATCCCACAATGCAGTCTTTTTTTCCCTCACAATTCTGAGAGTTTATATCTCGCAATTCTGAGTTTATATAAAAAAAAAAGTCTAATAAAAAAAAAGTCTGAATTGTGATTCCAGATATTTGTGGGAAAATTGTTAACGGTGCAATTTAGTTTAGCATCAGATTCAGTCTGTACCCAGAGGAACAAATTTTCTTATTTTGTATTTACTCGGATAAAGTGGCTGCTAAACACTTACTAATCAACCAATTAAAACAATTGCATGGTAAATAATCTAGCTGACTAATTGTTTTTTTGCGATATGCACACATTATGTAACAGCTGTTTTTCTAAAGTACATTTAAAGTTTTTTGTTCCAGAAGAAAAGGCATGCATTTTTAGGTAAGCTGGCAGGTGGAGAGAATTTGATATAGCGCTTAAATCACCTGAACATGTGGCTGGACATGATGAGGTGCTGATTGCCCACAGCCAGACGCCAGACAGCTCGAGCAGTGAGAAGGACTTTCATGAAGAGCAGGACAACATTTCAAGTGAGTGAAAATGGTTGAGTGGTAAGGAGGCTATCAGATGTTTCGTGATAAGGGCGGACTCTGTGAGCTGGGTATCTCCTCAGTTATCTGAGCTGTGTAAACTTACCACTGTGGGCCGTTACGCAAGACTTCACGTACAGTGCCCTGTCTTGTGTCTGGGCACAGGTGCCAAGCGCTAAACAAGGCTTTTGCGAACAGGCTCTACAGATGCCAAGACTGACTAATGACTGAATGCATAAATACAAATGAAATAGTCCATTGTTCACTAGAAATCTCTTGGGTAGTAAGAATTGGCATTGTTCTCCCATCAGGAATGTGTTAGCGATATCCCTAATCAGACAGACCCTCTCACGCTCTGCTAGTGATGTCATGAAAGGCTTTTCTGGATGATTATGTGGTTGTGGGCTTCATTACACATTTTAGGGAATTTTCCTGACGTTTGTTTAGGAGCTCATAAAAATAAGCCAGCTGGATCTCCTTCCTTCGCAAGTCAGTTGTAGAAGCAATGATTGTGTCCATTAGCGTCAATGAAAATCTAACATTGTTAATGTCAGATGGGTGACTGTTTGTTTTGGCTACTGTAGGGTTGCTAGGCGGGGGTCATTTTGTGTAGCCTTCCTTTATTTTCCAACCCCATCTCAAGAGAAAACTTCAGAGGTGGCGATTTCATATGAATTTGTATGATTTGTTTTGTTCAGATTTGTTTTTTTTGGTCCACTACAAAACCTAAGCATCAGTGGGGTGTAAGCAGATTGTATGAAAATGTAGGAAAACATAAGATTATACAAACCCAATAATTGATATTCTTGATGCTACTCTGGTTGTTGTTAGGATGACAACATTTTTTAAAAGTTCAGTTTTAGGCTGGCGAGTGGTTTAACAGCACTCGTTAATGTCAAAATGATTAAGATGGCCAATCAAATCAAAGAAGACGGGCTTTACTGTTCACAAAAGCCGAGTGTGCAACACTTAAAGGGTTAGTTCACCCAAAAATGAAAATTAGCTTGTGTTTTACTTACCCTCGAAGCGTCCTAGGTGTATATGACTTTCTTCTTTCAGACGAATCCAGTCAGAGTTATATTAAAAGTTGTCTTTGATCTTTCAAGCTGTTTAAGGGCACTCAGCGGGTGTTGCAGTTGAACAGTCCATAAGTCGTCAAATAAAACTCGCGCATTCATAATAAAATGTGCCGCAGATGGCCCCGGGGGATGAATGAAGGCCCCTTGTAGCGAATCCATGAGTTTTTGTAAGAAAAATATATTTCAAACATAATAAACACTTTTCTCTCACTTCCGCTGACTGTCATCCACTGGAGCAGTTCCGGCGGATGACGTAAGATGCGCGGCGTTGCGTGATTTAGTGATGAATGCGGAGAGAGAACAAAACAAAACGCCGGTCACAAATTAGAAGTACAAACCGAAGATATGCAACAAAAAATGTTGGAGGATTTCGATATAAACCAAGAGGAGACTGGTTTTCCTTTGCTACTATTAAACAAACTCACGAGACTAGCATATCTCAGAGGCGTCATATACCTTCCGCCGGAACGGATCCGCGTATGATAGATAACGGAAGTGAGAGAAAAGTGTTTATTACGTTCAGAGGCGGACAGTAACTACGTACATTTACTTGAGTGTTGTACTTAAGTACACTTTTTGAGTATCTGTACTTTACTTGAGTATTATTTTTTCTGGGAACTTATGACTTTAACTTCACTACACTTGAAAGACAAATATTGTACTTTTCACTCCACTACATTTCTATCAAGGTCCTCGAAGTAGAAAGTCGTTAGCAGCTTTGAAAGTCAGTGGGTGATTTCTTTCTTCTCTAAAAAGAAATAAACTGTCTTTTTTTCAGACAGTTTATCAGTAATCACTCTTGTAGGCCTACATGAAGTGATTTCCCAGCATTTTTTTAACACTGACCAGTTCCAAATGTGATATTTATTTACAACAATAATAATAAATTAATATTGTGGTATATATTAGACACAATATTGTCTGATTTTGCTAAATTGTGTAAGTGAAAATATTACCTATAAAGCCACAGAAGAACTGTTGTGCATCTCCTAATAAAACACAATAGGTGTTGGCGTTGAAGCAGAACTGCACAGACCATTCTGTGTGTGACATCAAAGTACAGCGAGAGCGATTAGACAGCATTTTTTAAAATGTTTGTTTTGATGTCAAATAAGCCTTGCTGTTTTGCTTTTTGTTAAAGCAGTGTTGCTGTTGTAAAGTTATACAGCTACAGTTGTGTTGCTGGGTTTTAAAGCAGGTTTGATTTTTCTTTCTTTCTTATCACTCTGTATTTACAGGATTTCACTGTCCACTCTGTTCAAATGTGGATGAAT
>NW_015506432.1:159436-186339 GCF_001515645.1 Sinocyclocheilus grahami | reverse complement strand
TTGAAAGACAAATATTGTACTTTTCACTCCACTACATTTCTATCAAGGTCCTCGAAGTAGAAAGTCGTTAGCAGCTTTGAAAGTCAGTGGGTGATTTCTTTCTTCTCTAAAAAGAAATAAACTGTCTTTTTTTCAGACAGTTTATCAGTAATCACTCTTGTAGGCCTACATGAAGTGATTTCCCAGCATTTTTTTAACACTGACCAGTTCCAAATGTGATATTTATTTACAACAATAATAATAAATTAATATTGTGGTATATATTAGACACAATATTGTCTGATTTTGCTAAATTGTGTAAGTGAAAATATTACCTATAAAGCCACAGAAGAACTGTTGTGCATCTCCTAATAAAACACAATAGGTGTTGGCGTTGAAGCAGAACTGCACAGACCATTCTGTGTGTGACATCAAAGTACAGCGAGAGCGATTAGACAGCATTTTTAAAATGTTTGTTTTGATGTCAAATAAGCCTTGCTGTTTTGCTTTTTGTTAAAGCAGTGTTGCTGTTGTAAAGTTATACAGCTACAGTTGTGTTGCTGGGTTTTAAAGCAGGTTTGATTTTTCTTTCTTTCTTATCACTCTGTATTTACAGGATTTCACTGTCCACTCTGTTCAAATGTGGATGAATAGCTACACATAGATGTGTGCGCACACTGTCAGAACTGTGAGAGCACTACCATCTTGCTTTTGTGGGGGTGGGTAGGGGTGTTAAATAATTGTTTTCCCCCATAGGTTTTTAACATTCTAAAATCTCTTTATTCCAAAGATACTACAAGCTAGTCAGTGTATTCAGTAGGTGTACTGTATTGTAAGTTGCTTCAGAAGTATTGCAACTATTACATACAACAATAAAACATTTTATGCATTGACATAAAAAAAGGAAATTTACTTTTGGTACTTAAGTACTTTTAAAAGCAAGTACTTCTGTACTTTTACTTAAGTAAAAATCTTTCTTTACAACTTGTAATGGAGTAATATTTGACAAGCAGTATCTGTACTTTCACTCAGGTAATGGAGTTGAGTACTTTGTCCACCTCTGATTATGTTTGAAATATGGATATTGTTTTTACAAAATGGTTCGCATCACCGTAGCGCCATTTTGGAGAATATCCGCTGGACACAAGCAGTCTTCTGTGTCAGCCGTGCTGCACGGATGCGCTGTTTTCGTTCAAATCAAAGCGTAAATGCATGCAGAAAACGTATCCTTGTGTCGCGGCTGACACAGAATAGCATACGCAGTTTGCGTTCAGCGGATATTCTCCAAAATGGCGCTACGGTGATGCGGAGACACACAGAGGAGACAAATTGTTGAATAAAGTCGTTATTTTTGTTTTTTTCGCGTACAAAAAGTATTATCGTCACTTCATAACGTTACGGTTATAACGTACTAACCACTGATGGCAGATAGACTATTCTGACAATGTCTTTCATACTTTTCTGGTCCTTGACAGTGTAATTTACTAGGCAGTCAATGGAACAGTCACAAGCCTCCCGGTTTTCATCCAAAATATCTTAAATTGTATTCCGAAGACGAACAAAGCTTTTACGGGTTTGGAACGACGTGGGGGTAAGTGATTAATGACAAAATTTTCATTTTGGGGTGGAGTATCCCTTTAAAATAAAGTGTTACCAAAAAAACTACCTCTGCAGGCAACATGTATATTCAGTAATGCATACTACTTTTTTATGCATTACTGAATATCCCATTTTAAACTGAAAATATAGGCTGAATTTATGGGATTCATGTAACAGACTGTGATAAGACAAGAAATATTTTGCGTTTTCAACATATTAGACATACGAATAAGAGTGAATACTTTAAAAAAAATGATTGTCTTGCTTATTCCCTTAAATCCATTTAAATTATTCAAATATTGAATTCCTTTAAATAAAAAAGAGCATTTCAACACTCAAATTATTATTTTTTTGCCTTGTTCAGTTTAATAAATTAAAATTAGCTAAAGTAACATGATTTTTAAGCACTTTGTACCAACTTAATTTTAATGTGTACACACTACTTATATTTTAAATTGAAGTTTATTTAAAAGATTTGTGTTAAACCTACATTAATCATTTTGTTGACATAACTAACATGGGCAGTGGATCTGTAGTTCCCATCATGCTTTGCAAGGGCCTGCATTAGAAAAGTAAAAGATAAAGGATTAAGTGTTATGTTTAAGCATTTTACAGTAAAGGGAAAGACATGTTAGTGTCTCCTGTTCAGTTATGTTGGACATTTACAGGAGTTTCTGTAATGTTTTTTTAATTTTGTGGCAGAAGAGTGTCGCCTGTGCTTATAGTCTGTGGGTAAATAGTAATTATTGTCGTGTCAGTAACTTTGAGTTAATTATACACAGAAAGTGAGCAATGTGACAATATTAAGACACTCTCATCAGTAATGGTAACAGTACATCTAGCAAAGGAAATTTAGTTTCAAATAGAAGAAGTTGGAAGTATTTTCTGGTTGATTAAAGTCTACAGGACTTTAGAGTCTTTACTCAATGACTGTACTGTTTTAGTTCCATCTGTCTGTCAAAACCAATTACTATTGCACAGCTACATCAATATTTTATGTCATTCATATTTCCTCACATTTAATCAGTGTGAATACATATTTGTTTTTATTTTTATAGCTTATCATTTATTCATCATGTTCTTAATGAATCCTGTTCTTTCTTGCGGAGTGAGTGGCCTTATGTCTCATGCAAAAACATAATCAAAATGCAAATGAAGAGTGAAAACTAATAACCAAAAACAAATATCAAGCGTGTTTGGGGAGCAGAGGGCAGGGGAGGGAGGATGTCACACACAAATAAATCATACGGAGAAGCCAATAAACCGCTGCAGAACGAGTATGAATGCTTTCTTGTGCCACGAAATATTAGGCTGTGCAAGTAATCCGTACAGACGATGGACGCCTGGAATGCCAAGCGGAATCGATGGCCAGCTTGTGTCAAGCCGTCAGCTCTGCTGGCCCGAGAGACCGGCACGTGTGATTGATGAGCGGGAAGCGCGAGGAGACCTGTGCAGAATTAATGTTGCGTGCACTAAAAGTGTGCATGCTCTGATTTGCACCGAAATCCTTAATGTACAGCAGGGATCCTCAAATCTGGCCCACGAGATCCACTTTCCTGCAGAGTTTAGCTCTAACCTCCACTCCTAATCAAACACGCCTGAGCATGCTAATCAATATCTTCAGGATCATTAGGAAATCACAGGTAGGTGAGTTTGATCAGGGTTGGAGCTAAGCTCTGCAGTGATCGGCCCTCCAGGGCAAAGTTTGAGGATCCCTGATGTAGCCTACAGTATGAAACATTGTGCCTGTTATTTTTCCCTTTAAAGATTTGCTTTGACGTTTTAACTGTTTAAATTGACCATGGTTTCTGTTTAAATACTATGTTCATAAAGTATGCCACTATAATAATTTCATATGGAATGTTCTTCAAACAAAGCTTTCAGATTTGTTGTAAGATTTTTCATAACAATATAAAAATGGCAGCTTATACCAAGTTATCACAGTTTTGTTTAGTTTTAGTTAGTATTGTTTTGTCTGTTTTGTCTTTGAAAAAGTCTAAACTTTAACCAAGGTAAAAGTGGCCTTAACCCTGGGTTTAACTTGGTTAAAGCAACATTTTGCACGTTTTAAAAGGGGTCAGCACCACTTTAATCCGGGAGACTTGCTTTTGCAGCATTACCCTGTATTGTGGTGCCAAACTTGCTTGAATTATTAAGTGAGGTGTAAATGTATTTGTCAAACATAATAGAAAGATAACCTGGGATTGTCCAGGGTTTAAGAAATTACAGGGTTAAAAATGCAAGTGTGAAAAGGCCATATGTTGTATGGTAACTAGTCTAACTAGTCTTTTAACTGATATTTTTGTAGTGACAACTGGAGGGAAGCCCTTCCTCCCTGTTGAAAAAAACTGCATATGCTGGTTAGGTAGGTTTTGAAGCATGGATGCTGGTTTGAGATGGTTTAAGATGGTCATAAACTGGTTTAAGCTGGTCCTAAGCTGGTCCTGAGCAGGAGCAAGTTGCTTAGGACCAGCTTAAACCAGCTCATGACCAGCTCAAATTATGGCATATGCTGGTTTTTTCAACTGGGCTAACATAGTTCTTAAAAACCTGTCAATTAGAACATATGTATCTGTCCTCATAGTTTGACTTTTCATCGTTGCAGCAGGCTATCCAACAGACTTGCTGCATACAGTACTGCACGGTTAATGGCTAAGGTTGTTCAAATACTGCAATCTGTATTGCAAAGCAAGTGAAGGATTAAACAAAACAAAAAGCTGTTCACAAGGGAGAGTTTGTGGACAGACATCGTGTATGTTTGCTGTGCAAATGTTAGCTTTAATAATTAAGAGCAACACTTTTCCAAAAGCACATTTTTTCCCTCTCTTCCATTTTCATAGTCAGTCACCCAAATTCTGCCAAACTGCACAATGCAAACCTTCACTAATCATGTTTAATCATTCACGTGGCTGCAGTCTGTTTGTATAGTGCTTCTGTATATGATATATGGGAAACTAGGTGTACATGTAAGTGAAAAGTACATTTTCCAGGTTGTTCATTATATGATAATGAAATGTTATTTCTTATATTTAATTGGCAGGACATCCTGTAGTAAGCCTGCAGTACATTTCATGCATCTCATAATTTATTTCTTATTAACTTTTCCAAGTCAAGGCTATGTTTCATCTCACAGTGGAACGAGGGATTTTAATTAATCATCCCTCATCTCTCTCTCTCTCTCTCTCTCTCTCTCTCTCTCTCCTGTTCTCCCTCCATCAGGGAAAGACTCTCCTGAGAGAACATGACCCAGGTTCCTCACACATCAGATGAGAGACCTAATAGGTGAGCAAACACATTGATTACCCAGCCTGCTCTGCAGAGGTTACCTGTTTATGAGTGGTTTTCTGTACCGCATGCTCTTTTGCGCAAACATTACGTGTATCTATTTATTGTCTTGTTCCTGAATAATTTGGAGCCATATGTTGGTGTCATTTATTTAGCTTTTTACTTCAATTTGCACAAAATGAGCATTCTTGTACCCTAAACATGCATATAATGAAAATCTGACTTTTCCAGGTTTTAAGTGCTACAATCAGGTCCCCGGTGCATCTACCAACCAAGAAAATGTGAAAAAGATTAACCCAGTAACTTTGTTTTGGTAAGCCTTCTTCTGCAAGCATCTGAGAAAACGAGCGCGTCTGATTTCACTCCCTTGGTGACGTGGCAAAGGGATCTCATTATAATATTACCACCCCTTAATCTGTAAGTTTCCACCCACGGCGCCGTCATTTGATTTCGCAAGCGACAACGGTGTACCAGTTCTAACGCCATGGCAAAAGTTTGAGCAAAACATGCTAACTGTTCTGTCTTTGGCTGCACAGACGAGCACAGAACACTGTTTAGAGTTCCAGCCTCAGATGAGACAAGACAGCAGTGGATTTATTGATTTATTATTGACAACTCATTTGCATTTAAAGAGACAGGCACGAAAAACAGCGTGTTTCTGCTTCCACTCAATATAGGCATTTTCAAAATTATATAATAAAATATCTGTGGGGTATTTTGAGCTGAAACTTCACAGACACATTCTGGGGACACCTGAGACTTATATTACATATAGTAAAAAGGGGCATAATATGGGTCCTTTAATAGATGTAACAAAGAAAAGACCAATTGCAAACCTGTATGCAAATATTGCGATGATGTCATCACTGCTATTTGATTTTCAGTTCTATGAGTTTAAATCAGTAGTGGATTTTCAAACTTTATTCAGTTAAAAATTATTAAAAAGAAATAAGTTTATGCTGAAATGATCGACAAATCAACGTTTGAGTGGAGTTTGCAAATTTAGGTTGAATTAATTGCGGAAGCTTAATGAATAATTTAATTTCCAGATAAATATCAGTAAGACAACAGTTAACTAAAGCTGAATCTTGTCAAATATTTGCTGATGTAAATCCACCAAAATCACTCCGGAAGCTCTCACTGTTTTAGCTTAGATCGAGTGCTCCGGTTTGATCCAATACTAGAATCTGAGATTAAAATACTGTGTCAGTAAAGGGAAAAGACAACCTGTGAAAAAGACTGTTGACGCAAACACAAATTTGTCATGCATATTCAAACTTCTCTTTTTTCCCCCCAGTTTCATATCCAGCAGAGTGGGGAGGATGCCAAGAGCAAAATCTGCCCGGACATCAGAATTTCCCAGGGAGATAAAGAGCTTTTTGTGTGAGTAATATTTTAAGGATGGGGGAAAAGATGGGACTTTGACACACACACACACAGAGAGAGAGAGAGAGAGAGAGAATCATAAAACTGAAACACTGTGAACTACAGTCTTTAGCAAGTTAAAACAGACATATTGCAAAGGGATGCTTTTCTTCAGTAATTAATTAGAAATGCAGATTTTCTCTGTCAGCTTAATTATATGTAGAATTTTATTGAATAGTTCACCCCCCCCAAAAAAATTAAATTTTCCATTTTGTTCCAATATAGTATTATTTTATAAATAATGTGCGTTTTCAAACTTCATTCAGATAAAGTTATTCAAAAGGATAACGTTTATACTGAAATAGTTCAATTAAATTTTTTTAATGATTCACTCACCCTCATTTAGTTCCAACACAGTATTATTTTCTTCCTAATTTTTAGGCTAATAGTCAATGTTAATTTTTTTTTCATTCAAATTTTACACAAAGTTAGTCTTTACACATTTTCTCAATTTCTGAATGTGCATAATTAAACTTTTGAGTGTGGATACGTTGCATCTGGTATGATATCAAAAAATGGTTACGAAGCAAGCTTATATATATTGAACTGCAAATCAGAAATTGAAAGCTGCAATGTTAAAGCCTATTGTACGAATGCAGAAAACTAAAATGTATTTATTTATTTATTATTTTGTTTTATTTGTTTATTTATTTTTTGAAGACCAAAAGCTACTTTTATTGCATGTAAAAGTGCAGCTTGGACATTCTGCCAAAAATCTCCCTTTGTGTTTCACAATTAAACATCAAGTCATATTAATGCTTAACAATGATAATTATCATCGCTAAGTAGTCTCTTTCTTTTACTTTGCTGTGGTTTCTTTCAGGTCCTCCTCGGACATGGAATGAACAATATTTGCTTTAATTGGGGAATTTTTGTGAGGATTAAAAACTTTAGGACTTTTTTTTTCAGGAGGGGTGAAAGGGGCTCTCTTAATCTGGTTCACACAGTCTCTACCTTTGGTGTAGCGCTGGTCTGTTTGAGCCAGGTCTGATTGAAGGGGGTGGTGGGTCAATGGATGGATAGATGGATAGATGGAGGGCAAAAAGGAAGAGAGGACAGAGGAATGACCAGAGGGGAGGTGTAAAGGGGTGTGTGTGGGGCGTCCCAGGCCGACACTTTGAGGATTAACGGGATGACTTCTCTTCTGGAATGTTCAGCCGGCAGCCAAAACCCTCTCTCTCTGTCAGACAGGTGCACAACAGACACAAAAAATTATGAGAATGAAGGATGAAAATTCAAAAGGGGAAAATATCGTCACGCACTGAAGAGTGCTTCACTAAACACTTATTTTTCACTTTTTCTCAATCATTTTAAATCAAACAGAGTTGTTTGACTGAACCGATCACAGCTTGCAAATACAGAGCAAAACATTAATTTTGTTTATTGATGAAAACGGAGAGATGAAATCTATCAAAGCAGCTTTATTTTATCTGTCTTTGCCTCAAATATAAAATGCTTGAATGAAAATGAGGTCAGTATAATTTAACAACTGTCATTATAGATGGAAACGATTTGATTATATACTGTGAGAAGGTACCTACTGTAAACGTAGTGTTCTGTTAGTATTTATCTAACAAATCATCTGGTTGTCATCATATGGATACATACAGTGCCAGAAACAGTAAAGCTATGTTTATTCAACTTTTATGACTCTTAATAGTATGCTTGAAGATTTAAAACACATTTCTAATGTACATATTTAATGTGCATCTTTGCATTATACTGTGGTGCTAACAAACATCGCTCATGGGGGCGATAGGGGAAGTCGTGGCCTAATGGTTAGAGAGTCTGACTCATAACCCAAAGGTTGTGGGTTCGAGTCTCGTAACGGCAGGGATTGTAGGTGGGGGGAGAGGATGTACAGGGCTTCAATACCACCTTCAATACCACGACTGAGGTGCCTTTGAGCAAGGCACCGAGCCCCCAACTGCTCCCTGGGCACCGCAGCATAAATGGCTGCCCACTGCTCCGGGTGTGTGTTCACGGTGTGTGTGTGTGTTCACTGCTGTGTGTGTGTGTGTGTGTGTGCACTTTGGATGGGATAAATGCAGAACACTAATTCCGAGTATGGGTCACCATACTTGGCCACATGTCACGTCACTTTTAAATGTGTAGTTAGGTTAGGTAGCTAGCTAGAAATATTGACAGTCACTTCCATGGCTAGAGGAGTGCAAGTTTATGTAGCTATACTAATATATATATACACTTAAAGATAAGATCCCTAAAGTTGCAAAGACTAAAGTCTCAAATCCAAAGAGATATTATTTATAAAAGTTAAGAGTCGTCTACGCCCTCCTAAAACGCCTCGTTTAAACACGCCCCCACATGTCTACGTCACTGTGTGGGAAGATTTGCATAACACCGCCCAAATGTTCACTGTGTTTTGTTGTGAAAGCGAAATTACTTTGTTTGGCCTTCCAAAAGAGGACACAACTGGAAATCAGTGGTTAAGTTGTAATTACAACATTGTTCCAGAACAGTTTAACCCAAATATTCAGATGTGTGCAGCGCATTTTACGGAGGACTGTTTCCTGATCCTGGGAGAGTAGCCTACAATAAAGTAGGCTCTTCTATAAAGTGGGGCAATTCCAACTTTGCAAAGACAGTCTGGTGCTTCTGACTCACAGCCTGTAAGTACGTTTTCATATTTAAAGAATTTGCCACTGATGATTCAAACGCGAGTTTTGAGCAGTGTAGGGTAGCGCTTGTTGTTTGTCGTTTCTCCGATCACAAATGCAGACATGGTTTTATGTTTACGCGGAGCGATACACAACGCAACGCGTAAAAAGACACTATAAGTCATTATAATAAATAATTATGTCCCCACTTGATGCCTCGTTTGTAATGGGTTTTATTGGTTTTGTCTCGTTGCGCCGGGACACGGCATCACAGTATGGTAAGGGGCATAACATTTCCGTCACACGCTTAAGGTATTCGGCCAATAACAACGCACTGGATAGCTGAGAGCTCAGAGCACACCTCGCTTTTCAGACCGATGAGTTTTGTAAAAATCGACGTGTTTCAGAAAGGCGGGGCATAGAGGAGAAACAATAATGTACAGTATGTGGAAAATAATGTGCTTTTTGAACCTTAAACCACATAAACACATTTCATTACACGAAATACACAAAATAATGTTCTTTTTAGCAACATCATATGACCCCTTTAAAAATAAAGGTTCTTTACTGGCAGCGATGGTTCCATGAAGAACCTTTAAAATCCATGGAATTTTTCCATTCCACAAAAGGTTCTTTATAGTAGAAAAAGGTTCCTCAGATTATTAAAATGTTCTTCAGACTAAGAATTTCTTTTAAGAACTGTTCACTGAAAGGATCTTTGGGGAACCAAAAATGGTTCTTCTATATGCCATCACTTTGAAAACCCTTTTCGAAGCTTCATTTTTAAGAATGTGCATACTATTTAAATGAGCTATTTAATTATGTTAAATGTAAATTTGTGTTAATTTGAACTTAAAATACAAAAATAGATAAAAAATTATATTTTCAGTAAATATTTTAATTCGTTGCCAAGGTAACATTTCTGAATTCCGTTTAGTTTAAATGAAAGAACAGAAATGACTAAAACTTAAAATAACGAAACTAAAACTTAAATAAATCTCAATAACAACTGAATAGAAGTGTTAAGAATAAATAAAAATGACTAAAACACACAACAAAATTATTAAAACTTAAATTAAAATTAAAACTGAAAAAAATTATGGTAACAAGCCCAGCAAGGAAAGGACATTTCTCTGCCCATAATTTAAGGTTGGGAATGCCGTGGCTTGCCTGTGCTTGTGCTAAATTTCAAGCATTACATTGCAAACAAATAGGAGATAAATTAAGCCACAGTCGTGGCCTTACAGGCAAACGTTTCACAGATGTCTCAGTATTCATGCTAATGAAAGTGATATAGTTATTTTTCCATTATTCAATTTCAAGCATTGCCATTTTCCTTTTTTCCCCATGGATCTAAATTCTCTTCCAGAATTGCTTTCTTTTTAATCTCAAGGTCCCCATTGGGGAAGATAACAGATTGTTTGTGGGTGCGTTTTCTTGATAAGAAGCCTGTGAAATGAGACTCTTTGTTTTCGGATTCACCTCTTCTTGTGTGAATAGTCCCGTTATCCTGCTGTTTGAGGAAAAGGAGGGGTTAGTGTGAATTTAAACTCATTTCTATTGGGCCATCCGATATTATTGATGGTTTAATTGCTTTCTGTAAACTCTATGAGCAGATTTGATATCAGATTAAAGATGGCCTCAGGCTCAAGTGGGTGCAGATCCATCTCGAAATCCATCAACACTTTCTTTGGTCCAAAGGTTCTTATCAGTCGCAGTGTGACATATCTTGATCGGACCAAATAGTTTTCCCTCTGACCCCTGGGGTCGGCCTTACCTTATCAACTTTAATGTCCACACGCACTGCTGGAAGAGTCGGAGGCCTCAGGTTATGTGCAGTTTATCTTGGTTGACACTCCCTTGTTTTTAAAAAAATTTTAAATCAGTTATACAACTTTGCAGAAGGTTCTTTAAAAACATCAGTTTTATTTGAAGAAAATCTCCTACGTTTATCAAAGCTCTTTTTTTCTTACATCAAAAGGAGGAGATTGTTTCAAGAAGCTCTCGCAGTGTGACATATCTTGATCGGACCAAATAGTTTTCCCTCTGACCCCTGGGGTCGGCCTTACCTTATCAACTTTAATGTCCACACGCACTGCTGGAAGAGTCGGAGGCCTCAGGTTATGTGCAGTTTATCTTGATTGACACTCCCTTGTTTTTAAAAAAAATTTAAATCAGTTATACAACTTTGCAGAAGGTTCTTTAAAAACATCAGTTTTATTTGAAGAAAATCTCCTACGTTTATCAAAGCTCTTTTTTTCTTACATCAAAAGGAGGAGATTGTTTCAAGAAGCTGTGCTGGGTGATATAAAACTGCAATGGCTCTCAGCGTGAAGACTGGCCCAAATCTCTTCCCACACACCTCTTCAGACAGCTGCAGTAAACTATACAGGTAGGTGTGTTTTACCGCCGTACGCTCTGTATCAGTCAGTGGGCCTCAGGACCACCAAGAAAGATTTTGTTCTTTGTCTGGGAACGCAGCAGTCACAAACTCTCCCTCTTTTAATTAGAGCACCGCCACACTTTATCAACAAAGATGCTGCTACTGGAGTTATTGTTGTCTATAAGCAGAGCTCCTTCAGTCAATGTGAGTAAATGAGTCATCAAAGTCTTCAGGATTCACATTTCAAAGGTTTTGTTTTGGTAAGAGGTGTTTCATTATCAGAACAAACCTGTTTTTGTTTTATTTTTTAATATTATTTTCCGTATTAGAGTCGGAGGGGCTCAGTCTATATGGGAGCAGAATATCATAGGGAAAGTGAACTATTTTGACATGGACCAGTAAGCAACAAATCCATCCAAGTATTGCACTAACAATACCAATGCCATTGGTTAGATTCTCGCAGATTTCGATGTATAATTTTTTTTATTAAATTTTTTTTATTTTAGTTTAAATGTTAGACATTGTGTGTTTTTGTTGGTTTTCTTTTTTCTTTAATATGTCTTTAGCTTTTTTATTATTATTTCAGCTTTAGTTTAGATGTTGTCAGTTTTAGTATTATTAATTTGAGTATTTAATTAACATAGTATTATTAACAATGATTTGTATTATTAATATAAACTTAAATGAAATGAAATAAGACATTTGGAAGATTTCCTGAAAGTATTTTTTTATATTGTTGTTAACATTTATTTGAATTAATGTAAATGTTTTTCAAATAGATTTAGTTTTAATTTTAGTTAACAATAATAACACCCAAGGAATGCATTCTCCTCTATGCCCCGCCTTTCTGAAACGTAAGACATAAAACAAAGCATTAATATTGTTCATGTTTAGGATTAGAGATTGGAACAAACCCATCACATTAAGTTATTAAACTTTGCTCTTAAAAATTGAGGTTCCAAAAGTGTTTTTTGCAGAGATGTAAAAGAAACACCATTTTTGGTTCACCAAATAACCTTTCAGTGAACCTCTTTTTAAGAGTGTATTGTCCATGTTTAGGGTTAGAGATTAGAACAAACCCCTCATACTAAGTTATTAAACTTTGTTATGTAACTATGTTATGTAAATGATGCCTCAAATAATGCAAGAAGAAGTGTGCTATTACTTTTTTATATCAAGCTTAAGATCTACATTATAGGAGGGAACAGAGTAGGGACTATAATATGGATTTCACAGATTTGGGCATGGTCACTTTTGAGCTAGTAAGCGACTACATAGCACCCTTTTCTTCACCCTATTCACAGTGTCCTTATGGTTTGAGTACAGCGCTGGCCTCTCTCAACTCTCTTCCATTCCTTCATTCTCATGCCCCTCTGATCTTGCTCTCTTTTTGGTGTTAAATAAGGTGAGCTGAAGATTTATTAGATCTGCAAAATGCAGCAAAGCCACATATCATGAAGGTTTAGAGTCAGAGCAGACAGCAGCTGCCCCAGTAATCTACTCTCAAAGGGGCTACTGTACGTGGCCCCCATCCTCACAAACATTAGACATTTGGTCCTCTGTGTGTGTTTGATGCTGTATGACTTTTAGACTTGTGGAAGTGTTGTGTATATGACCAACTATAGTATTCGAATGATTTCATAAAGACTAAGGTGAAAGGAAAATCACAGATCTCATTCAGAATAGTGTTTTATGGTTCCTTGGATTTTGTGACAACCTTTGAAAGCGGCCATGTGCTCACACAACAAAACAGTCATCCTTCATCTCCACATCAGCAGCTCCTATCAAAGACTTAGCGTGGCTTGAAGCTGGTGTGAAGGGGGGAAAAAAGAATTAAATGAAAAAGAAGAATGTGGATAGTGTGGGAATGTGGAACACAGGGCAGACACAAAGGCCCGCCGTGTGTCTGGAGAACTGACCCGATCCAAGACACACAAAGGAACCGCTGCAGAGAGAGCTTGGCAAGAGCTGGGCACCAGTCCTGAGAGAGAGACAGAGACAGCGACAGAGAGACAGAGGGGGAAATAGGTGGGGCAATTCTGCAACTGTTGCAAACCATATAATGTGGGATTTGAGTTATGTGTAACGATTATGAATTACCATTCAAAAGTAAATTTTGTAATGTTTTTGTTTACTTGAGCAAAAATACAGTACTTTAATTTACTTGAGCAAAAATAGAGTAAAAACAGTAATATTATGAAATATTGTTGCAATTTAAAATAACTCTTTTCTATTTGAATATATATTTAAAATGTAATTTATTCCTGTGATGCAAAGCTGAATTTTCAGCATCATTACTCCAGTCTTCATTGTCACAGGATCCTTCAGAAATCATTCTGATATGCAGATTTGCTGCTCAAGAAACATTTCTGATTATCAATGAAAACAGCTGTGCTACTTAATATTTTTGTAGAAACTCTTATGCAATTCGTTGAGGATTATTTGATGAATAGATAGTTCAAAAGAAGAGCATCTTTTAAAATAGAAGTCTCTCTGAAATAGAAATGTCTTTACAGTCACTGATCAATTTAATGAGTCCTTGCTAAATAAAAGTATTACTTTATTTACACATTTTTTACTCATCCCACACTTTTGAATGGTAGTATACTTTATAACAAAAGTCAAACAAAACAATATAATACAGCTCGAATCTCATTTGGTCTTCTGTACATTTAGAAAATAGTGCTTGTACTCACAGTGGCAAATTTAAATATCACAAAAGAGTTTTGAGAGCCTGGGAAACATTTTCAGTGAATAATGACAGCAATCATATGGCTTCACACAGAAAATAAAAAAAGTACAAATATGTACCATTTCGGTATTGATAAGCACCTTTAAGGATGTACCCTTTAGGGGCAAATAAGTTATGGTGTACCTTTTAAAAGCGTATGTACCCAGTGATAGCTTTTGTTTTTTATTTTTTCAGAGAATGTAATGATGATAATGATGATGATGATTTTTATACAAAAATATCATTATTTTGATGACATTACATGGAATTGTCCAGATGTGGATTGCAACACTTCTCTGTTGACTGGAAAACGAGACAGAGTACAAGAAGGAGAGAATGTCAAGATGACACAATTGAAAAGAAAGGAGCGGGTGACGCACCTGTCAGCAACCTGATCTGTGTCGGGGAGAGTCATACGAGGGACTCTGAGGGATGCTGGTCATGTTGACAGAGACACTGCGGCATTTCTCCGGTATGTCACAACAAACGGCCGGCCTTGAAAACAACCACAGGTGTGCTCTGAGGGGTCACCTGACCTCAAACCTGTTCACACACACACACACACACACACACACACACACACACAGACACACACACACACACACACACACACACACAGCCAGCCCACCTACATCACACATAGATAGATAGATAGACAGATAGATAGATAGATAACTCTATGCCAGCTGTAGATATGTTTACACTTTTTAGTTTGTTGTTGAAAGATTAACTGAATATTGACTGCAGGATGGGAATGTAGAGTCTAGCACAGGTGCTGGAGTAATGAGGAAGGTTGGAATGCATGTTGAGAATGTTAACAGCCACTGACATTAACTCACCAGTTTACATGTTGTGCCTTCACCTGTTTTTGCCCCTGAGGAAACAACAAAAGAGAAAGTTTTACAAGCCTGTTCCCCATTACATGACGGCAATACGGGTTGTTTCTGAGAAAGTTATCAAACTGAATATGTTGCAAACTGAACAAAATGCAAATCTCAAACAAAATGCAATCTTCAAACAATCTCAGGGTGAAACCTACAAGTGACGTGACATGACACGTGGCCAAGTATGGTGACCCATACTCGGAATTAGTGCTCTGCATTTATCCCATCCGAAGTGCACACACACAGCAGTGAACACACACACACACACTGTGTAAGCCATTTATGCTGCGGCGTCCGGGGAGCAGTTGGGGGTTCGGTGCCTTGTTCAAGGGCACCTCAGTCATGGTATTGAAGGTGGTATTGAAGCGCTGTACATTCACTCCCCCCCCCCTACAATCCCTGCCGGTATGAGACTCGAACCCGCAACCTAAGATGAGACTACGAGCCCGACTCTCTAACCATTAGGCCACGACTTCCCTAATAGATAATAATACAATAGGTAGAGCTCAGTATCTCCCTCGTCCAATCAGTTCATCAGTCAGTTCATGCTGCTGAAAAGACAATGCTGTGAATCTACTGATTTCATCTTAAAAGAAAATTTAAAACATGCCTGTTTTAATTCTAATAAGATCGATTCAAATAAGAAAAAGTCATATTATGAGATATTAAGTCACAATTCTGAGCAATAAAGTCATAATTATGTGGAAAAAAACTACTATTTTTGTTTCTTCAGGCTTTCAAACAAATTTGATCTTGCAGATTGGAATTCCAAAAGTGCAACTCGACCTGATTCTCAAAAATGAAAAAGAAAAAAAAAAGAATTCTGAATTAATTTGAGTGAACTATTCCTTTAAATTGTACTTCACTTTCGATCACAAACTGTCCTAAATTTTCTTTTCTCATTGGATTTTAGTGACATTAAGCGGTTACTTTACAAAATAGCATGAGAAAAAAAATTTAAAGAGAACAAAGCTTCTTTTCATGTGACATTTTACCCTTAGGTTATCAGTATAAACAGCTATGAAACCTCATAAACAGCTGTTGTGACTGAATTACCTCGTAACTCTGCCGCTATGGGCCTTATTACTGAAATATGTCATTTTGTCACTACAACCATATAAAAGAAATAAATAATTTGCTGTTCTTTTGAACTTTCTATTCATCAAAGAATTGTACAGACATCCTGAAAAAAAAGACAATTACAAAATGAGCTGTGGTGCTTAACTGTTTAGAATAACATGGTCGAGAAAAAGAAAAAAAAAAGAATTCTGAATTAATTTGAGTGAACTATTCCTTTAAATTGTACTTCACTTTCGATCATAAACTGTCCTAAATTTTCTTTTCTCATTGGATTTTAGTGACATTAAGCTGTTACTTTACAAAATAGCATGAGAAAAAAAATTAAAAGAGAACAAAGCTTCTTTTCATGTGACATTTTACCCTTAGGTTATCAGTATAAACAGCTATGAAACCTCATAAACAGCTGTTGTGACTGAATTACCTCGTAACTCTGCCGCTCTGGGCCTTATTACTGAAATATGTCATTTTGTCACTACAACCATATAAAAGAAATAAATAATTTGCTGTTCTTTTGAACTTTCTATTCATCAAAGAATTGTACCAAAAATGTATCACAGCTTCCACAAAAGCAACACAACTGTTTTCAATATTGATAATAATAAGAAATCTTTCCTGAGTGGCAAATCAGCGTATTAGAATGATTTCTGAAGGGTCATGTGACACTGAAGCCTGGAGTAATGATGCTGAAAATCCAGCTTTGCATCACAGGGATAAATTACCAACCCCAATCAGGCCCAGAGGCAACAGATTCTCTGGTGTAAGAAGTAAAGACATGCCGAGGTCCTCGTGAACAGGTGTGTGTGTGTGTGTGTGTGTCAGAGAGCGTGATCAGGTAAACAGACGGCCTCACACAAGAGAAAACGAAGGCAAAATTTAAACGTGTGCAGGTTTGCGAGTGAGTGTCGTGTTCTGCGTGTGTTTCTGCTCCTCACTGAGATCAGACACAATAAATTATCCATTCACACATGTTCATATGAGGAACAGCATTCTTCTGGCTTTTTCAATAAAAATGACAACGTTTAGTGTAGTCTAGACACTCAGTAACAAACATTTCTGACCTTTTAAGAATTATTTTTGCTCTTGGCATTTTACATTAGTCAGAAAATGCCATTTTTAATGTGTCTTCAGGTTCCGTTTTAGTATGAATATATAGCGTTTGGGCTGCATTGCAAAGAAAATACAGCTTAAATATTATTTGTCTAATATAAGGCTGTATGATTTGGTTAAAAAAATTACCTTGATTTTTGACAAGTATTATGATATGATATCTATATGTATGTGCTAAGCAATTACATATTTTATAAGACGGAATGGCATATTTTTGTTGGCCAAAACACATTTTTTTCACATTTTATTCTACAACATAAGTCATGTGACCATAGTGTAATTTGTTTAGCTTTTTGCTTCTGGCTATTGTTTTTAGGCCTCAGAATTCTTAAAGTTGTGTTCATTTATGAAGATTATGAAGAATGTGAAAAGATCATACACCTTTTCTGTTCACAGAGCTTATTTTCTGCAAAACCCCAAAAACAATAGAATAATCCAATTGAGTCGTTGTCAAGGGAACCAGGGTGGTGCTAGATTCCAGGTTGGCCTACAAAAATACGTCATGACTGCAGCGCTCTATTAAACCTGCAAGATTACAGACAGAAGTGGAGCCCCTTCAGTTTGAAGCATGCTCAAATTTTTTCATAAAATCACAGTGTGTGATGACCTATTCTTTTTAGATACTTCTACTTAAGTAAGCATCAGAAATCAAAAAACATTCAGACATTCATATGAACTCTCCAGCTAACTTAAATGCTGATTGAGGATTCACTATAAGTAAACCCATCGAGATCCTGCATTTTACAACATTTCAGCGCTACCCAGAATCCTGCAGCTTCTCCAAAACTCTCCAATTGCAACAGAGTCACGAGAATTGCGGTATTGACTGTGGATTGTGGATGTTTAGGTGCCAGCAGCCGTCGGCCCCCATCAGCCCCCCTTCTACACCACAATTAACCAGCCATGACCAGAGAGCTGCTCACACACAACAGCACCTGTACACATGCTGCTGGCAGCCTGAACGTCCACACACACACACATATTGAATAACATATTGAAATATTGGCATGTTTTCCAAAGTGCATATAGTGACAAAGCTAGTCTAGTGGAGAATAAGACCAGCAACTACAATTAGTCTGTGTCGCATGTTTAAAGATTTATGTGGAATAATATTAAACTCAGATACAATTAACTGAACATTGGTGTGCATTTTAAATAATTGCATTACTTTTTGGGTGCAGAGTGACACTATCCACTAAGAAAAACGGGCTATTTATTACAAAATATTCAACGTGTTTCTTCACGTGTCGTCAATTTATCGGTTTTTACTGTCCTTAATATAACTTTCCATACTGCACTCTCAGAAAAAAAGGTACAAAAGCTGTCACTGGTACCATTTCAAAAGCTACTAAGTACATTTAGGTACTAAAATGTGCACTTTAGGTACTAATATGTATACTTAAGGCATTAAAATGCACCTTTAGGGGTAAATAAGGTACAAAAATTTACCTTTTGAAAGGGTACTGTCCCTTTTTTCTGACAGTGTGGGAGGTTTCATAATATCCTTTTAAATAACTAAAATCTGTTCCTTGATGGCATCATCATTCAGGAAGTGGCATCTTACTGAGGGACATCAACAGCACAAACATCAGTGAGTATTAGCAATTTGATTAATTTTGTGCTTTTTTTGTGGTGTTTGTTGGTATTTGTCAATCTAAAATGTTCTATATTGTTACATAAATCAGTGTGGTAGTATAAAAATGTTTAAGCTCATAAAAGAAAAGACTGTTGCTCCCTCACTGATCGATTTTTCATATTTATTTATGAATCCCTTTACCTCTGAAGACATTTCCAAAGGGAGGTGTTGTCTGATTCCAAGAAAAATATACCAACGTAACACACACACACACACACTCACACACAAACATTCTCACACCTAACGGTTGCCTATTTCACTACTTAATCTTAATTAAAGTATGTAGATAATCCTATCAGTCAAAGTCTGGCCAGGGTTACTCCACATTCTGTTATTTGGGACTCAGACAAAGCATATTTCGCATGTACTTACACTAACAAAAAAGTACCATGGTATTTCTACTGTATTTTTAGAAGTGCAGGATATTCTAAAAATACCATAAAAATACCATGGCACTTTCTTGTTAGTAAATACCATTATACTATAAATACCATAGCATTTATACCATGCATTATAATCATTCAGAATCATGGTAGATATTTAAATGCCACAGTATTACTCCGTCTGATAACACGGCACCACCACATTACATTAGGTCTGAGCAATAGAATAATAATAGAATAGTTCTGCTCTGAAATAAACTAATTTGATTTTTTTTATTATTGGAAATTCACAGATGCTAGTGGTGCCAAAATCTTTAAAATCATGATATTAATATTCTTAATGTTCATTACTTATACACTACTGTTCAAAAACGTGAGATCATCATGATTTTTAATGTTTTAGTGTTTTAAAACTCTCATGCGCACCAAGGCTACATTTATTGTGAAATATGATTACGACTTAAAATGTTCTATTTGAATATTTTTTCAATTGTAATTTATTCCTGTGATGGAAAAGCTTTTTTTTTTTTTTACACTACTTAATCTTAATTAAAGTATGTAGATAATCCTATCAGTCAAAGTCTGGCCAGGGTTACTCCACATTCTGTTATTTGGGACTCAGACAAAGCATATTTCGCATGTACTTACACTAACAAAAAAGTACCATGGTATTTCTACTGTATTTTTAGAAGTGCAGGATATTCTAAAAATACCATAAAAATACCATGGCACTTTCTTGTTAGTAAATACCATTATACTATAAATACCATAGCATTTATACCATGCATTATAATCATTCAGAATCATGGTAGATATTTAAATGCCACAGTATTACTCCGTCTGATAACACGGCACCACCACATTACATTAGGTCTGAGCAATAGAATAATAATAGAATAGTTCTGCTCTGAAATAAACTAATTTGATTTTTTTTATTATTGGAAATTCACAGATGCTAGTGGTGCCAAAATCTTTAAAATCATGATATTAATATTCTTAATGTTCATTACTTATACACTACTGTTCAAAAACGTGAGATCATCATGATTTTTAATGTTTTAGTGTTTTAAAACTCTCATGCGCACCAAGGCTACATTTATTGTGAAATATGATTACGACTTAAAATGTTCTATTTGAATATTTTTTAAATTGTAATTTATTCCTGTGATGGAAAAGCTATTTTTTTTTAATCATCCATCATTCTAATATACTGATTTGCTACTCAAGAAACATTTCTTAATATTATCAATGTTGAAAACATTTGTGCTGCTTAACTTTTGTGGAAACTGATACATTTTTTGCAGGATCCTGAAAGAACAGAAAGTTTAAAATAACTGAATTTATTTGAAACAACATTTTTGTGTTACATTATAAATATCGTTACTGTCGCTTATGACTAAAATAAGATTGGAAAAAAATCTTGCTGACACCAAACTTTTGAACAGTAGTGTATTTTTTTTATAAAATATTAATCAATATGTAAGTATCAAACATATCACCTAGTCCACATACAGAGTTGGAATACTGCAGCTCCTATTTATTTAAATCGAATCAACGACTTCATTCATGCTGGAAATGATAGTCACTCCCTCGTTTCCTTTTTGCTGTTTTTTTATCTTTGCCCTCCACTCCTTTTTCCTCTGTTCTTCATCACGGCCACTCCCCCACACTCATCCCTCCTTGTCATCCTCGTAGGCTCGTGCTATCTATTGTAATCTATCTTTTCTACCTCCCCTTTCCTCAGTGAGATGATCTGTTAACATCTGTCGTCTAGGCAGACCGTAGGGTCGTGGGAAACCAGGAGATGGTTTTAGACTCTAGAAGTCACACACATAACTGAGCTCACATGCAAAAACATAACGATATACTGTAGATGCACAAACAGACATCCTTGAACTTTATATTGTTATCATTTTTTTAATGTTTACTTTGTGCAAGCAAATAAACACAAAAATATGCAAAAATAAATACGTAGTGCACCTATTAAAAGACATGTATTCCATTAAATTTTTGTTATTTATTTCCTTCCTCTTTGATAAAAAGGTGTTGTTTTTAATTTTTTCAGCCTAGTTTAGTGTAAATAGTCCTCTGGCTAGTTTTAAGTCATTTCATGTTTTTGTATCAGCTCATAAGCGGACAGTTAAGCTCACCCTGCAGGTGTCTACTCCTGTAATGGTCCTTTGGTTTGTTTGGATGGGCTCTGGCATTTCCGTCACATTTTGGTTGTTCGAATCTAGAGCAAGAGAGAGGGAAAAAAAACAGAAGGAATGAGAGTGAAAACAAAGCATTATTGTTTGCACTGTGATGAGTCCAACAGCTAAAATATCCACCAACGCCAATAATTTTTTTTAGATTTTGTAAACAGATAGACCAAAATAACATAATAGTACTGAATAAGTAAAGAGCCATTGAGTGATGGATAGTTACATAAGGATAATTAATTTTTTATTTACCATTTCCTAATGTCGAAATGGAAGTCAATATGATATTTTCTTCACCATTGTGATGTATATCGCAAAATAATAATATGTAAGATATGTATATATGTATAAACCCCCCCCCCCCAAAAAAAAACTATGAAGTGTAAGACCAGAGAAACATTCATGGGCCCATTAGGAGAGTAAATGTGCTCCAATCATTGTCAGGTGACCTGCCCAAATAATAGAGAAAGAGAAAGAGAGAGAGAGAGAAGGGTGATGGGAAGGTAGCACTTCCATGCGTGCTCTAATGCGCTGTCTGGTACACTGCCTGAGGCTTTGTTAACTCAATACCACATTTGGTGATAGTCAGAAACCCACAGCATCGCTCTAACACTCCTACAGCTCATTAAAAGTGCCCCTGAATACAGAGAGTGTCACTGACCCCTGGCAAACACATTCACAATGTTTTGTCATTTTGCCAGGTTTCTTGATCAGATTTGGGCTGCTTGAACAGCCCACCTGTTAGAATTTATTCAGCATGATTTGCTGGTATATTTAGCTTTTGTCAACGAATGCAGAGTAGAAAGGTGCTCTCTAAATGTTAAAAGAGACTGAATGAGATTGGCCCCTGAGAGAGTCCAAAACTCAGTTTTGTACCCCATAGTAAGTCGAATAATGAGACCTGCCCCTGGTGTATATTAGATGTACTGTAAGAGAACAGGTCGACTAGTACTTACCATTTTAAAAGCCAAGTGGTGGGTTTTTCCTTTCAATAGAGACAAACTGCTTAAAGGGATAGTTCACCCAAAAACGAACATTTGATGTTTATCTGCTTAGCCCCAGGACATCCAAGATGTAGGTGACTTTGTTTCTTCAGTAGAACACATTTGATGATTTTTAACTTTAACCGTTGCAGTCTATCAGTCGTATAATGCATGCAATGGTAACAAAATCTAGTACGATTATACAACTGATAGACTGCAACAGTTGGAGTTAAAAATCATCAAATGTGTTCTACTGAAGAAACAAAGTCACCTACATCTTGGATGCCCTGGGGGTAAACAGATAAACATCAAATGTTCGTTTTTGGATGAACTATCCCTTTAAGTTGTATTTTGGCAACTAAATAAGGACGGGTTTGTTTCCTCGAGGCGCCAGAGGTATTTTAAAGTGTTTAAAATAACATTTTGTTAAAACAGATGTTAAAGTAATAGTACACTCAAAAATAAAAATACAATGCTGAAAATGTACTCCCCTTCAGGCCATCCAAGATGCATTAAGCGGAACCGACTTAGTGAAATGTAGCATTACATCACTTGTTCATCAATGGATCCTCTGCAGTGAACGGGTGCCGTCAGAATGAGAGCAGCTGATAAAAAGCATCACAATAATCCACACAACTTCAGTCAATCACTTATAGTCTTGTGAAGCAAAAAGCTGCATGTTTGTAATGTTTCTAACTTCGAACCTTTACTTCCAGCTAAAATAAGAGTCCTCCATCCATAATATTGCTTTCTCCAGTGAAAAAGTCGTCTTGTCTTAATGAGGAGAGAAGTATGTACAGACCAAGCACCGTTTACATGTGAAAACAAGGTATTTTTAAAGTTAAAATGCCTTAATGATAAATTTGTCTCTTACAAACACACAGTTATTTGCTTCACAAGATGTTAACTGATGGACTGGGGGATCACTTGTGAATCATTGTGATGTTTTTATCAGCTGTTTGGACTCTCATTCTGACGGCACCCATTCACTGCAGAGGATCCATTGGTGGGCATTTCTCCAATTCAGTTCCAATGAAGAAACAAAATCATCTACATCTTAGATGGCCTGAGGGTGAGTAAATTTTCAGTTTTCGGTGAATTATTCCTTTAAAAGTCATGCTGAAATAACATCCTAGTAGTTGTCCTGGAGAATTTTTCACCCGTTTTTTTTATGTACTTTGCTATAATGAGTGCATTACCTTGTGGATGTGCCAGGTATGGGCCGTCCAGTATCCACCTGGACACACCAGCAGTACCCGGTGGAGGGATGGCACTGAACAGGTTTGTAGAGACCACCGTGAGCACAATCCGGCACAAAAACCGCTTCATTTTTATGTTGTCTTGCTTCTTCCTGTGCTGACAGCTGCTCCTGATCACACGAGGTCGCTGAGGTAAAGCGAGGCAGAGGAAAGGAGTGAAATAATGCAGGGGACTCAATATGAGTGAGTAAGTGTCAGTGTTCTCTGTGGTGAAAAGAAGACAAGCATCTGTGTTTCCATACAATGAAAGGAGACTGCCCAGGAGCTGTCAAGTTCCCAAAAAATACCTTCTCCTTGAAATTTCCATAAATGTAGTACAAACAGCTCACAATGCAGGAATAGAATGTAACAGGCTTTGTCTAAAATAAAAAGTCAATGTTTGACTAATATCTTGTCTACTACGGTCTTCAACTCTATGATTTTGGAAGGATGCATCCTGCATATGATATCCCATGATCCTGTGTGTGTGATACAGTTGGATAAAAGAACATACAAGTAAATGATGTCCGATGTTGAAAGTATTTATAATAAATTTAAATGTAATTACATTAAAATGTATTATTATATCTTATTTTTATTATTATTATTATTACTTATTTTGTGATAATAAATCAATCTTTAATACATTTAAAATAATTGCAATTTTATACATTTAAATGTATTATTCAATTTTAATCCAATTAATGACATTTAATTGGCAGTTGAACAAATTAATGTACAAATGTCATTTTAAAAAAACCTTATGAATCTTTATACTGATAGATAAGCATTGTATTTATTAAATATGATATCTCATGATCCTGTGATCGTGATTCATCTGCTTAAAGGAATGTAAATTCCGTCTGATGTGAAAAGAATCAATACTACATTTAAATTAGTTAAATTCATTTAAAATACATTTAATGTAATTACAATTTAACTAGATTAATTAAATTGAATTGGCAGTTGAACAAATCAATTAAATGCACAAATGTAATTTTTTTTGTACTTTTTTCAAATTACATTCCATTTATGCTGTGAATTAAGCACTGTATTAACTAAATATATATTATCCTGTGTGTGAGATTTGGCTGGTTAAAACAATGTAAATGCTGTCTGATGTTGAAAGAATTAATAATAAATTCAAATGAATTAAATTTATTTAAACCAATTTTAATTCAATTAATTAAATGTAATTGCCATTTGAACAAATTAATTAAATGTATTTTTTTTCCAACTTATGTTTCCTTATTGAGAAATAAGCGTTCAAATATTCATGGTTATCCCTAAAGCTCTTTTGAATTTGTTTTAGGTCATTGGACATATGTTATAGTGCCTTCACACAAGAACGTTGCCTGTGAAGTCAATGACTGACTGGACGGTGAGGCCTTGGACACAACCGTGAAGAGATGGATGGACAGCATGTTGGACGGGGTAAGAGAGTGAAAGTGAGAGCTTGTGCTTTATCAGGAGCTTGTGGGAATGTTTATGACATTAAGAAGTTCATGACTGCACAGGGCTCCTGCTGCTCGACCAGAATAAATATTTACACATTGTCTCCAGGTGCCTGCATTTGCAGTGTCTTTGAATAAAGATAGTGACCTTGGGCGGAGTATAGCTGCATAAAACACATTGTTTTGGGAAAACAGTGGCATCTTAGCACTTCCTTTCAATCCTGCATGAGACACAACGGCAGCCCAAAAAAACATGAATAATTCATATGGAGCACAACCTTTGAGCCATGAGATTTCTCTGCATCAGGAACCAATCATCTCATGTGCCACAACAGAGCTCTCCAGCAACGCTTTGAGCCGCCTGATCTAATGCAAGAAAGATTATGTTAAAAAGAACTGTGCGTGTGTGTGTGTAAAAGAGAGAGAGATGTGGTTTCTAATGTATTCTGTGGCAGCAAAGGCAGAGGGTGACCCAACTCCTGGGTAAGGCTAAAATAAGTTTAATGTTAGTGTGATGTCAGTGTTAGTGGATGTCATGTCATAAAATATTTTTAATACGACTACATTTTTAGTTAAAGTGTTTACAGTTTAATCAAACATATTGTAAGTTACTAATTATAACGCTTACATTTCAGTTATTCAAACAGCGAATAAATTATATACAATAAATTAATAATAATAAATTATATAAAGCAGGCAAAGAACATTGAAGAACATGACCACTGACTTCAGTCTAGCGCTAGTTTATGCACTCTCCAAAAACTCCTGTTATAATCACTGAAGCTGTCTACACTGCGAAATAAATCTCTTACATCACATGTTCGTCTGCACTTTCAGTCAGCGAGTGTGCGCACTGAACAAAAATATGGTGCAATATGAGCAGATCTAAATTTAATGCAGTTGACACTTATCATTTTCACTTTATTCGCGACAGCCGTAATAGATTTAGTTTAATTGTGCAGGAGATTTTTGTCCAGTTTGGTGGCTTGGTGGACAGGGGAAGGTAGGTTATAGAGTTTTCAGTGTTTTGCTATGTGGTTCCTGAGGTTATTAGGGTGTTGCTATGCAGTTTTTGTTTTGAGTTATTTTAAAGCGTCGCTAGGGTGTTGTGGGTGTTGCTACGTGGCTGCTATAGCACTGCACTAAATACCACTCAGAACAGCTTTGCACTATTTGGGTTTTATTTTAATTGTGCAGCCCTACTGGTAACCATCAAAAACACCTAGCAACCATCTTAGCAAATGTGCAACGACACGCTTAAAACTCAAAACACCTTACACAGAAAAAGAGAAAGAGGATAACTATAAAAGGATGTGGGAGAGAGAATACCTTAGCAAACACGTGTTGTCAGGTCTTTGGCTTCATGTGAGCATTGTTTTAGAAAATGTTGCCATGGGTTTTCCTCATCTTTTTTAACCTAGAGACATCTTTTCTTTGTCTCTGTCTTTCGTTCAGTTCTATTCTGAGCTTCTCTGAATAGTGATAATCTCCATTTAGACCTCAACAGATCAGCCGTAATCAAAACCATCAGCATTCACTGACGTTTTACTGAATGTTAATCAAGATAACTTTACAATCGAGCTATTCACGCACACATAGACACACACACACACAAATGAGTCTATTAGGAAACACACAAATTATGTAATAATGTCATCAGAATTAGATCTGTTACTGAGTTCATGTCGTCGTTTTTTCCCAGTTGGGTTTTAATGACATCTTTGTTGATTCCTTTATTAGATCAACATCTCAAGCAATGGCTGAATGCCACAGTGAGTTGGATCTTCATGTGTGTGTGTGTGTGTGTGTGTGTGTGTGTCTGTGTGTTTGAGCAGCTATAGCAACGATTTCATAATACTTACAGAAATGTATCTATCTTTGTCTCTTTTGCTTTCTCTTTCTATTCCCATACATATA
>NW_015506432.1:159025-159238 GCF_001515645.1 Sinocyclocheilus grahami | reverse complement strand
TATATATATATATATATATATATATATATATATATATATATGTGTGTGTGTGTGTGTGTGTGTGTGTGTGTGTAATAAACTTAATAAATAATAAAATAACATAATTAAACAAATACAAATAATAATATCTCAACTGTTTCCTAGTTTCACTAAAACTAGGCCTTAAAGGGGTCATATGATGCTTTTTTAAAGATTATTATTTTGTGTATTTGG
>NW_015506432.1:148728-157992 GCF_001515645.1 Sinocyclocheilus grahami | reverse complement strand
TCAGCTTTCAAAATAAATGTAAAGACAGTACATAATGTCATTAGTTTTACCATCAGTTCAAGCCCGAAAGGGGAACAGACACAGTAATGATGCAGTACACAAGCCGCGGTTAAGACAGCTGACTCTACTGTGATGTGACGCTCTCGCTCTCTCTCTCGCTCTCTCTCTCGCTCTCTCTCTCGCTCTCTCTCTCTCTCTCTCTCTCGCTCGCTCTCACGATGCACACAACTCCGCATTTGAACAGTCAATAGCAAATACTTAAACTAGTAACAAAACATACTTACAGTCGCTGATTCAGAAGTGCCAGATTGTCATAGTAAAGTCAGAATGACCTCCTCTCCTAGGTTCATGAAACGGTCGTCCATAAAATGCATTGCTGTTCTGTTGTAAGTGATCTTAAAGATTCCTAAATGCATCTACTTTCGGAAGGCCAAATAAAGTGCTTTTGCTTTCGCCTAGAAACACACAGCGTATCTCTGACATACTGCTTCAACACTAACTGCGGTTACTGAAACCACACCTTCTTTCTTTGCGTGCACATTTGAGCGGCATTATGCAAATATTCCCACATAGTGACCTAGATATGTGGGGGCGTGTTAGAACGAGCCGTTTTAGGGGGCGTGGCAGAGTCTTTGATAAAGAATATCTCTTTGGTTTTGAGACTTTAGTCTTTGCAACTTCAGGGATCTTATCTATTCACAAACAGCTTGTAACACTCCAAAGAGAAAGGAAAACTTGAAATCGCATCATATGACCCCTTTAATTGTTAACTAAAACTAACACAAAAAACTTTTTTTTTGGTAATTGAAAAAACAAATTGATTAAAAACAAATGTTACGCTGACAGCTAATAGAAAATAAAATTAATAAAATTACTGTAATTAAAACTAAAACTAAACTATAGAAATATATTTAAAAACTAATAAAAATGACAAAAGCAAATAACAAAATGAGAACAAAAATGAAAACTGAAAATATAAAAATTCTAAATATGAATAAATACTATGCAAATTATAATAAAAATAATAATATCAAAGCTTCTCAGATGTTTATAGTAATTTTCTATTTGTTTCCCTTAGTTTCAGAATAGATCTTAAAAATGTTTAATTGTTTGAAACTTTCCTCAGATTTGACAAGACACCATCTTTAAAATTTAAGGAATTTAATATGTGCTTAATAATTTCTCATTAAACTCTTCCAAGATCAGATGATCTGAGCTATCCTATCCACATTAATGTTCCACTTGAGTTCATCTGAGATTGAGAAGTGCATGGAGCATGGCTATGTCGATTCAACTCTTCAAACCATGAGCATGATTGGCCATACAAAAAGAAAATATTCTTTAATTGCTCAGTTGTTTCTCCTAGACAGTTATGAGATTAAATTGAGAACAGATGGAGACTTCTTTTCAGAAATTTCTCCTGAGAAAAACATCCCTATCTCAAATGTCTCAAAAAGTCTGCAAAAAGGTTATAGATCTCAATATGAACTCAAACAATTCTCATCAAATTCGTTCAGTTTCAGGATATCTCATCTATACTATTCATATTAGTTTTAAAGCTCTATAATCGTTCTGTATGTCAACGGCTGTCTCATTTGTCAGTTTTTGTATTTTCAGCAGACACATCAAGAGACAAAGTTGATTCTCAAAGTCCACTGACGTCTCCTGAGCAAAGTAAGTAAATTAAAACATTTAGCATGTGATGGTTTTCTGTCTTCTCCTACATACCAAAACCAATCTGACTCAGTTAGCATTTTGTGTTGAAAAGTGATGACAGATGTTTGTCGGTAACTCACATTGTGTTCTGGTCCTGTTTTTTCGGCAACGTTCCTGTTCTGACCAGAGTGTGGGGTACTGAGAGGTGATGTCTAAAACACACACACACAAATGCACAAAACATTAGTGCTGTCTCAAACCCTAGTGAACGCTCGACCTAGACGCCATTTAAAGGCTTCATTGACACTCACCTTCCTCATCAGCGGACGGCTGGGGTTCCACCATGAAAATCGCTGGCGGATCTGCATTTAGAATGGAGAAGATTTGCAAGGAAACTACAATTACAATTGCCAGCTAGACAGTCACATCACATGAGCCATGACGCATTTGCACATTGCCCGGCCAGGACAGATTAGAGAAATGGAGAAACAGAATAAAACCGAGAACTGAGGAGCACAAACAGGCAGATAAAGGGTTAAAGGAGGTTTAGTGGTTATAACTGACTCACTGAAAGAAAGAAAAAACGGTTTAAACATTCAATCTCTTTGCTTGACATCATGAAACACACGCTTGTAAAGACAAAGAGCAGTGTAGTTCAAATATAGAAGTCTGTAAGTGCAAAAATTGTGATAGATATATGCAAAACAACATCCAAAATGAACACTCGCCAAGCAAATGTGAGTAAAATTTGGCTGAAGTGATTTGACAAATGTTTGCAGTAACTTTATAATGACCTGCAATCTTTTAAGCGTTGTTCTTTGGATAATTGTTCATCTAGGAAGTAGTTTTCCCCTTGTTTGAACTTGTGTGGCAATAAATCCTCATGTCAAGGCACCAAAATGGATAAAGATTCCATTTTAATCATATACAATGATTCATTATGTAATAATATATCGCTTATAATATATAATACAATAATATAATACAGGGTTTTATATTTTACAAGGTGCACCCTTTGACAAATGAAGGCCTAAAAAGTTCTTAAATCGGAGCAGGAAGTCTTAAATTCATAAGTCATGACAAAAATCTTGCATGCACTGAAAAAAGTTTGTGTATTGCTCAGTATTTTTGTTTTCTTTTACAATATAAACATATAAACATCCTTAAATCAAGACACATTTACTTGAGATGCAGTATGAAATTAAACAAAATGAAGTGCGTTTAAGTTTAAAACAAGAATGAACATCTGTCAAAGGGGTATGAAAACTTGTTTTCACTTTGAATTTTTCTTAGCCCATGGGCAGATATTTGATCTTGTTTTAATTTTGATAAATTTCTCAAAAAACAAGACTTCTTATCTTAAGTCATGGCATTTGCACTGGAAAACAAGCAAGTCTTTTTTGTAGTGTAGTAAGTTATTTCCATATTACTACTCGTTGGGCTTACGTGGTCTTAAAAAGATCTTAAAATGTCTTAAGTTTACCTTCATAAAACCTGCAGAAACTTTGCAGTAATAATGTATATTAAATCATTCATAAGGTCAATAATGTATTTCTAAATAAAATAAATAAATAATGCAAAATACATTTTCCTGACTGGTATTTGCGTAAAATGAATTTTGGACCCTGTATGTAAAAAAATATCTGCCTTCCCTGTAAAAAACCCAAGAACAGGCATGATCTGGAGAACAGGCATGCAAGAATGCATGCAAACACACACGCACACAAACAGAGCGGACATATGATCTGTTGTGTGCAGATGGGGATGAAGAAACATCGCTAGACGCTTTGGCCACAGGAATCTAAAATGCTGAGAGCCGCAGGTGTGGTTAACCTCAGCAGGGTCACCATTAACTCATCAGAGGTCATCAACTGCCCCTTCTCTCATTTGGTGTGTTTTTCTCTACTAGCATCTTTGGGGAAAAGTTGGGGAACAGCCACTGTCAGCACACTGATGAAGTGATAAAGTATTACGAGATTCGACCCTGTTATTTATATGACTCTAAAATTTCAGTGTCGCTCAACACATCAATGATTTTCAATGTTTATGTTACTTTTTATTTGATAGGACAGCCCAGAAGTGACAGGAAATGGTGGGAAGAAGGAGAAGGCGTGGGATTGGGAAATGACCCAATATGTGAAACCAGGTCATCATCATGCTTTGTGCACTACTGACCGGGCCGCACCTCTGATAATGGATCTGTTCTAAAACCTAGTGAGCTGCCTTGCTGTCTACTGCCTACTTAGGCAACTGCCTCCTATGGCAGCATGCTAATCATCATGGGACTGATTTTCAAGTGACTGATTTTCTTCCTCAGTATGTTTATCTTCTTTTTCCTTACAAATATCTATAAACATTTAAAATCAAAATACATTTTGTAAAACTGAAGCAAAATTACTTAAGATATTCAATTTTGTTTACTTAAGATAAATGCTTAAAACAAGAACAAGAAAAAATCTGCCAACATTGTAATTTAATTTAAGGGGGAAAAGTTTATTTTTCTTATCCCATTGGCAGACATTTCTTCTTGTTTTAAATGTGAAGTCACTTTTAAATTTTTACTTTTTGCTTTTCAAGTAATCGTGTCTTCATTTAAGAATGTTTAGGTACTTGTGCAGAAAAAAAACTGAGGAAGACTATTTTTTGCAGTGTCTGCATTCACAAAATAATGTTCACCACATGAAAAGCACAGTGATTGATTTCAATAGAGTTTGGCATTAGCAGTTTGTAATCATACAATATTCCAGTATGCATAAAAATAAACAGCACACACAAGCATAGGGTAAATTTAAGCTTTTATCAAGTGTACCAATAATTTTATATATGAAATATTTAATTTAAGAATGTTATATATAGGCTACTATAATATCTAATAATTTACAATTCATTATATAGCAAAAACCTAACTTTGAAAAACCTAACCTGACTGAACATGATCAAATTTTCCATTATATTACAGTGCCTTTTTTACTTGGAAATCTGCTATTTCGTAAGTAAAATCCTATTATCATTATTATTATTTTTTAATCAATACGCTCTTTAGAATTGGTAAAACTTCTAAGAAATAAACTTCAACAAAAACCTTTACATCTCCCATAGCTGAGTTTTTAAACTGAAAAGGACATTCCTCTTAAAACTGAGAAACGGTGATCATCTAGAGATCAGGTGGTCTGTGCTGTTAGTGCCATTAGTAGTGCATGAGAAAGGTCTTCATCTGGAAAGAAGAGAAATGACGTCCAGGTGAAGTGGTTAATGTTCACTGCAGTAATCTGACAGAACCGTGAAGCCCTTCGATTTCGTTTTAACGACTGTGAAAAGCAAAGGCTGTTATTACAGCGTCTCTCTGTTTAACGACTCCACCATACGACCATTTACTTTCAGCCCTGAAGCAACTTCAGCACTCTCAATTCACAAAATATTAGAATGGCAAGCCGTAACTTGCAGTACAGACGCACACACACATTAAAACGTAGCTGCCAGTGCAGATTGTCCCTCATGAGAGTCTTTACCATATCAAAAGAAACCGTTGAAGGTATTTACCTGATTTTCCTGGTTCCTTCGGATTTACTTTACCATTCTTGGACCCTAAAAATCAACAGGGCAATCACAGGTTACTCACGCTTGCATTTTAGCAGATCTACAACTAGAATTTAGTACATTCTAACTGGACTATAACATTCAAATGTGTTCCACAGATCAGAGCAAGTCCATCCAGGAATGGTTCATTTGAAAAGACTTACGTTTTTAATTATGTATTAAGCCTCTACAGAGGAACATGATAATGTTATGAAGGCTGCAGGAGGTAAAAGCCATATGACACTATCTTGGAGTAAAAGAGCAAGAATGTTTGAGTTCGGCCGCTTTGCCTGCCAAGCGCGCATTTGTTTCGTGATGCTCCCCCAGACCTAACTGATTAAGCTGTTGCATGTGCAATTAAATCTAATTGGTCCTTTTCTAGTGAAGCTGTGGTTGTTGTACAAAGCCAAGCCAACAATGTTATGATCCAGGAACCCATGGCCTGCAGTGATAGAGATTCAGTTTTGTGCGTGAGTCTGTGTTTAATGCAGTGCTATGCTAGTTTACTGCATGTGGCTTTGGTTTTGCAGATGCTGAGTTTCTGCATTTCTCTGTTGATTTATATTACTAAACAACTATCATGTTCTGAAACATTGAGATCGTGTCATAAACGTAGAGATTACTGTTTGGAATCACTTCAGAGTATTATTTATAATGTGAAAATCTCTTTTGCAAACAAAGAAGACGTGATTGAAGCACGCAGTAGAATAAAGGCATGAAAAACAAAGCAGAGGAAGACGTATGCTACCTTGGCATTGAGGTTTCTTATTGGCTACTGCTGAGCCGCTGATGGGTCTGCCACTGGGTGTCACACACCAACAATAACCAGTGTAGCCGTGGCACTGAACCTGTTAGTCGAATACAGCACAGATAAAGAAAAAAGACAGAAAGAGAGAGGCAGAAAAATTGAGAAATTGGACCGTGAAATTGTTAAAGGTATAAAATTCTACATTATCCACTTGTAACATCTATAGTTTTATTGTTCTGTCGTTATATTGTTCATCTCACACCTCACTGTAGGTTCCGTCAGGATTGCAGACAGGAACAAACACCTGTGGGAAGAGTTTCTTGGCTTGTTGTTCTGTGTATTTCTTCTCTGCCACACACCTGGACGTATCTGGAGACACAACACGGGTAAATCCAGCAAGTCAGAAGAACTATATAGCCATCCATGTTATTATATGGCAAAAATAACACATTCTCATGTTTTCATTTGGTCAGTCAATTCCTAGGTAATTTGTTGTAAACTGAAAAATTGATGGGCAGCGCGCCGACATATAGCGCCATTGCGCTTCGGATGTCACGAGTTCGAGTCCCGGCTCGCGGACCTTTCCCGATCCCATCCCCCTCTCTCTCACTCACTTCACTTCCTGTCGACCTATACTGTCCTATCTAAATAAAGGCATAAAACGCCATAAATAAACCTTTAAAAAAACCTTTAAAAAAACAAAAGTGAGTCAGGACTTGCCACTGGAGCCCTCTTATAAAATGCATGACACGTCTGCTTAGGAGATCTTGAAAAGTACTATAAACTTGATGATTCATTTTTGTTCACAAACTCTGTCCATTCTCTTTTCTATATATAACCTTCAACCTTATTTCCCATTATTCCACTTTAAGCACACAGTCACTATTCTGCTCATCGTGTCAGTGTAATATAGAAAACAGAAAGAGAGTGAGTGCATTAAATTCAAACCGACAGGCAAGTCCTCTGGCGTTCTCTCTCTGACTGATGTGGCACGGGTGTTTTTTCTTTTCTTTTTTTCGGAGGAAAGGAAAGAATGGTAATGGTGAAAGAAAATGAAGCAGGAAATAAGACTTGGTTTCTTTGCACTGGCATGTGACCTCACAGACACAGAATAATTCAAGATGTTTCGGAAGTGTTGGATCCCTGTGTGTGGTTGGGAGTTAGACCAACAGTCCTACTGGAGTCATCACTATCTCTGTACCATTTCAGAGGTAAAACTGTTGCCGATCTCTCTCTGTCATTCTGTGTTGAGTCTGTGTGAGCTGATGGTGTCCAGCAGGTTGTAATGCATATCTGTACTATGTACATATACTGTATGTGCAAGTGTGTGGGGATGTCAGAAAATCCTCCTGACCTCAAAGGAGACATAAACGCACTCTCTCCACTGGGGCAAATCATAAAAACGCTTTCAGTCTGGGATGGCACAAGAGGATAAGCAAGGAACTCAGTGAAAAAGATGGTTTGCAAGGTAAATGCTAACTTATAAATATATGTACATACTGTATCATTCAGCACTGAAATAAACCACTAAAATAGTTCAGTCTACTTAAAATTAGCTGTTTTACCTAATATTTGTGTGCATTGTGTATTTTTATGCTTATTGGAGTATCAAGTCAAGACCGTTTACATTTATTTAAATAACTCTTTATGAAGTACAGAGTGTTTTAAATCAGCTTCACATTAATAAAATAGGAAAATAACTGTGTTAATGCTGTAAAATGCATTTATTATGAAAAAATATATTTAAGCTCTAAGGCAGCTCTAGAGAAGATAATAGTGTCATTATGTCAGTGTTTCAAAGTTCATAATTCTGATTAACTTAACAATAACATACAATAAGCAGCTCTACGGAAGGCAATTCAGCTCAAGTCAGTTCAGTAAAAATGTAATATTAGTGTCATTATACAGCTCAATTCAATTCAAATTTTGTTCTCGACGGATGGTGTCAGTGCATTTAAATGGATAATATTACTAAATATGAATAGTCTTTTAAACCACAGTTATGGCATTTGCTTAGCAACATGCTTTATCACAATGAATGGATGCTGGAAAATTATGTTGAATAAAAGAGGAAGGATGCTGAGTGCTGAGTGTTTCCAGAGTGGAAAAATGTAAAAATAGTAACAGTTCAAAATGCTTAGCAACATTTATTATTCATTTATTTAAATAACATTTGTTATACTTAACATTTATTATGTCCTTGTTTGTGGGGAGAGACAAATCATATAGAGCGCTGAAATAAACTGTTCTCAACTTTGACGAATCGCTGGATGTGTGCACAGCTGCACAATTCCTGAATGTACTTCCCTTTCCAATCTAATCTTTCCTTTTTGGTTTTCTTTCACTCTCATTTTAGCAGAACATAATTCATCTTATTTTTGTTCTATTCATCCTATTTTCCTCTCTCTCTCTCTATTTCTCACACCCTCTTTAATCCCAATGTAAGAATGACACATTGTGCTTACTAGTAGGGAAAGAAAGAGTGAACATGAGACAGAAAGACGGAGAGCTCTGAGCAGAAAAGAGTACAGGACACAAGAGTCTTCCTGCCGAGCCCAATACAATGAGAGTGTTTGTGAGCCGTTTGACCTTTGACCTCTATGGTTACTGACAGCGCTTGGTCCCTCCCTTCATACAAATGACCACTGATCTCTTACACATATGAATGCACCACTGTACACTGATCCCCATCAATATCTTAGCAAAGATCCTATTTATGGATTTAGTGAAAATGCACTAATTTTTACCAGTCATTGTATATTTTTATATTCTGCTACGCTTTTTTTTCTGCCAATGTGGCCTTGGTTACATCATCAGAAAAGAAAAGCCATTTCAGAGGCATAAAATGTAAGTTCATTTTTTTCGAGTTATAATTTTATTTTAATTTGTTATTAAATTTAAAGCTGCAGTCCGTAAGTTTTGCCTCTTTGTCGCTATCTCTGTTTGAAAACCTGGAATTGCAGCTGTGTGGGGAATTATCTAGCTTGTGTGGGTTGTGAGTCGGCACGGCTCCAGCGCGAATTAATCTAATGTTTTGATGAGTATGTGTGGCAGTCAGTCACTGCACCGGTGTGGATATTTACTGTACTTCGCAATCACAGATTCTAGCCTACGTCTTGGAATATGACCCAAATAATAATTTTCACCGGATATTGCCATCTGAACAAGTAAGTAACAAGTCTGCCACGTTTGTTCTGACCAACTGAGGAAAAAAGCATTACCATAAATCTCGCTACCAATGATGATTAAATCTAAAGATCGGTTAGCTCATATCACATCAAACC
>NW_015506432.1:146402-148324 GCF_001515645.1 Sinocyclocheilus grahami | reverse complement strand
CATGCTCGAATTTCCCGCGAAAACCTACCCGTACCACTCAAATTAGACAACATTATTAGAAACTGACCGTTGTGAATCAGGCTAAAGTAAGGTGATAGTTTTGAAAACTGGCTGGTTATGTACTTGCTCAAATATTGATTTCGGATCATTTTTAACCAAAACAAGTTACGGACTGCAGCTTTAATGATTATTAAATGTATAAATGTAACAATATTATTAAAATAAATATATTATTAAATTTATAAATGCATTGTTTTATATTTGATAATTTTTTTAAAAACATTAAATATTACAACTTTTTTTTTTAATTTAGGATGCACTGATAAGGAAAATGAGGAGCAAAGTTGAATCTGCATCATTTGTGTCGCCTCAAATCATCAACTCACTTCAGGTTGCTTCAAATCGCTGTTACTTAAGAGTACAATTTGAAATGTCATAGAGGACAATGTCTTGTACTCTGCAAAATCCCGCTCTGTCTCTTCAAAGAGTCATTTATCCCTAGATGGATTTAACCCTGCCCGCCTTGACCCTGACTCACAAAGGGCATCAGGCCAACCAGCAACAGTTCACGTTTGATTGGTGAACTCTGACCTTTGCATGGCCCTCGTATGACCTCCAGCTGAGGGTCACGGCACTTTGCACGGAGAAACTCGCAGCGGGAACTGAAGGTCCGTCCGTCTGATGCGCACAGCTGCTTGCGAGGAGTTTTGGAACAATCCGTATTGCATTCTTTATCTTGCTCCACACGCAGAAACTGTGAAGATGGACAGGAAGAGATGTTAGCATGTTGCAATGTGATACTCTAGGCAGCATAAAAAATATTCATCACACAAATATTGAGTAAAATAATAAATTTTAAGTACATTTTTTATATTTAAAATTACATTTCAAGCAAACATCACCTCACCGACAAATTCAAGAGTGGACAGGAAATCGACTTGCTTTGTGTCAAGACATTATCTGAACAGGTGCGTTTGTAATGTTCAGATGAGTTATAATCGGCCAAACTGGCAAATGCAAAAAATTACTTGAAAAGATACTGACACATACAGACTCACCTGCAGCCAATAAATCAGCCACGGGAAAACAGCAAATGAAAGTAGTGTTGAAAGAAAACAGATTCTTCATATAAAGCTGATGGGTAGGATCATTACCCACTCAAAAATTAGCACTGGCTGACATTCTACAAATGACTTTCTGTGTGCGTGTGTGTGTTTGTGTGTCTGAGGGAGATCTGCACCTGGAAGATGGTTTCAGAGGGGGTTTGAGGATCAACCCTTGCCCCTGGCGATGGGAGACAGCTCTGCTCTCATCTCTGATCGTAAATCTAGAGTTGATGAGTGCTGGGGAAGTGTGTGTGTGTGTCTGTCTGTGTGTGTGTGTGTGTGATGAATGTGTAGCTGGTTCAGTCATAGTGGAAGAGGGGTTGTGAGTGTACAGAGATTGAACTAACCTTTTTTTCTTGCTTTTTGTTATTGAGTTATTGGTCATTTAATCCTTCTCTTCTGAAATCCCCAGTGTGAGTGTTATTGCTGAGAAATTGCTCACTCATAGCTTAGGAGACTAAATGGAGACCTTAGTGATGTTTTGTTAAGGTATGACCTTTGTCTCAGATGTTTCTTGTAAAATTCCTTAAGAGGAATAACAAAATAACCACAAATGAGTCCATTGTTGACATGCAGTGAGAGTATAGAGCTGTGGATATAGCAGCTCAGGTCTTTTGAGATTATATTTTAAATATTATACTTTTTTATTATAATACTATATATATATATATATATATATATATATATATATATATGTTTGTTTGTTTTTTTGTGAATTGTGGGGACATTCCATAGGCGTAATGGTTTTTATACTGTACAAACTATATGTGCTATTGCCCTACACCAACCCTACCCCTTACAGGAAACTTGTTACTT
>NW_015506432.1:143427-145929 GCF_001515645.1 Sinocyclocheilus grahami | reverse complement strand
TTTTTTTATATTAATATATATATATATATATATATATATATATATATATATATGTTTGTTTGTTTGTTTGTTTGTTTGAGCTTGAGTCAGATTTGCCAAGATACTTTAGCAAGTCATTCAAAAGTCTTAGATCTAAAAAAAAATATATGTTTTAAGACCAAATAATCTAAGCTGCTATTTACATCTATTTATAGCACTGTACTCTTACTGTATACTAACAATTGTCTCATTTATGTCTATTTTAATATCTGAGACAAGGGTGCTAGATGAAACATAATTGTCTCTGGAACTATAAGAGTAGTCTCTGATCAATATAATTTTATTCTGAGTTGGCCGTCTTGCTTTCTCTCTTCAGCCATGGAATAACCTTTATTGGTGGACCACAAGTCAAAACGTATGACCATGGACAGCTTCTTGCTTCGTTTTACTATTTACATAGGCCACACTACTGAAATTTTACATGTCAATGAGCTGTATGACTTTTTTTTCATCCACTTTTTAGACCAGCAATCAGACAAGCAACTATTTTTGTTGTTTTGTTGTTTATTTTTTTATTATTTTCTTGACTTGAAAATCACTAAAATGAACTAATTGAAAAAAGGCCAAATTTTGCATTCACAATGTACCTTACCTTCACAGTGGACTTAAAGTGAAATCCACTTTTTAATTCAGCTTTCAGTCCGCACACAGTTCTTTTTGTTACATGCATGTATTATTTCATTAAATCACACCCCCTTTGAGGTTTAATTATTGCACTTGGCCAATTGTGATTTCAATTTTATTTCAATTGGCTCCAGTACATCCTGCCTCTGTGTGTGACGGAAAAATATGTTTCAAAAGGACAACAGTCCTCTTCATAATCCCTGCCACAACGGGCCGCTTTTCACTCTTAATTCAGAATATTTATGAAGGAATGAACCATAAGTTGTGAATAAGAGGGTCTGGAGTTGGTTGTTTGGGGTCTGTGTGCGTTGGTTTGTGACTGACAGACTCTCGCTGTCTGAGATCATGACTGACACTGACCCCCCTCGAAACTCTCAGTCCCACCACAAAATTTCTTTCTTCCCCTCTCTCTCGCTGTCTTTATCTCCGACAAACACACAGTCTTTCTCTCTCTGTTCTCCCCCTTTTCGCTCTCTTGTGTTTTCTTTGTGTCTGTCTTACACACATGCACTTTCTTTATCTTTCCTTCGCACTCTCCCTCTGGTCTCTGCAGCTGTGACCCGGTGCCCCTTCCGCTCCGTCATTCTCAGCGCTGCTGTCAGAAAGCTCGCAGGAGGCCCGACAGAGATGTCAGGAAACAGATTCTGCCCGGAGCGCTGCCGAACCAACCACAATCGGCCACGATGGTCATCTCGCGATCCCGGCCAAGATGGAGTTCATAGTCCTCCCAAGCATTCACGACCAACGCGGTTCAATTCGGTCACAGCCAAGACATGGACAAAACCAACACGACCACCGCAGAGACCTCATTGCGGCCAAGACACATTTAGCGATTGAACATTTCAGCAGTTGAGATCGACCCAAACGAGACCTCCCAAACCCAGACACAGCCAAATAATCAGTTCAGCCACAGCCAAACCCAGACACGACCATTGAACATCACTGGGGGAATCTGAAACCACCCACGACTGCTATCTGTATACAGCATCAACAGCTGGTCACAGACACACCAGAGGACCAGCAGAACCGGGCCAAACAGACCTCAGATGCTTTCTGCACCATGAGAACCCTGACAGGATCACATTCAGGACTCTTTCTGAACACACACCAGAGATGTGCAATTTCTATGCCACTAGCAGTGTTACTGTAGTTTTATTTGTACAGTATTTATCAATATTTTGAATTAGCTTTTATTTTTTTATATTTTCTGTTTTCAATTTAATGTTAAGAATATTGTTATATGCTTTTTTTCTTATATATATATATATAGATTTGTTGTGCATTGCTATGTGGTTGCTAGATGCTGCATACTGGTCAAGGTCAAAATTTTATAATTTCTCCCTTTTGAAGATCATAATTACAATGTCCAAAAGCTGTACAGTTTAAGTATTTTTAAATACTTAAAGGGGTCATATGATGCTGCTAAAAATAACATTATTTTGTGTATTTGGTGTAATGAAATGTGTTTATGCGGTTTAAAGTAAAAAAAACACATTATTTTCCACATACTGTACATTATTGTTTCTCCTCTATGCCCCGCCTTTCTGAAACGCGTAGATTTTTACAAAACTCATCGGTCTGAAAAAGCGAGGTGTGCTGTGATTGGCCAGCTATTCAATGCGTTGTGATTGGCCGAATACCTCAAGCGTGTGACGGAAATGTTACGCCCCTCACATACTGTTGATGCCGTGTCCCGGCCGGAGCGACGAGACATAAACATTAAAACCCATTACAAACGAGGCATTTGTTGCATCCAGTGGGGACATAATTACTGATTATAATGACTTATACTGTCTTTTTACGCATTGCATTTGCATCGCGCCGCGTAAACATAAAACT
>NW_015506432.1:137215-143235 GCF_001515645.1 Sinocyclocheilus grahami | reverse complement strand
GGGATAGAGTGAGCTGAGGCGGGCTGGGCTCCGTTTTGTCCACGGGGAAAGTGATGTATTCCCTCAGTGACCAGCACGGATCAGCTCTAGTCATGACGAAGCGGATATCGTCCTCTTTTGGAAGACCAAACAAAGTAGTTTCGCTTTCACAACGAAACACACAGCGTCTTCAGGACATGGCTGCAGCGTCAACAATACTACAGCGAGAATAAAAGTTACGCCTTCTTTCTTTGCGTGAACATTTGGGAGGCGTTATGCAAATCTTCCCAGATCGTGACGTAGATATGTGGGGGTGTGTTAGAACGAGCCATTTTAGGTAGGCGTGGTTAACTCTTAACTTTTATAAAGAATATCTCTTTGGTTTTGAGACTTTAGTGTTTGCAACTTTACAGATCTTCTTTATGCACCAAGAGCTTGTAAATTTGCATCATATGACCCCTTTAATGTAAGGAGTTTGTTCAAATCACTAACCATAAGTATGAGCAATAGAGATGTTTGATTAGCAAGCAATGCTAATTAATGAGTTAAACGTTCTTCACTGGTTCTTGCAGCACATTTGGTTCTGCAAAGAAACCCTTTCTTATCAAAATAATTTGTCACTTTATTGCTTTATTAGGCGTGCTATATGGCTTTTTAGAAAATAAAAAGGTTTTTATTTTACATTATAGGTTCTTTAGATCTGGTTATTGATATTATTATTGAGTATTTTTAAGAACCTGTATTTCTGAAGAACTTGAAAACAACAAATCCTTTGTGAAAAGTATCTAGATTCGGAGCTAAATGCCAGCATCGGACCACTTTGTCAATGTTTGTGTATATGGAATTGATGTATGACCACCATCATGTTAACATGCCTCTTACATGACATATAATGTATCTTCTAACCTACTGCAGAGAAGAGCAAACAAAACAAGCCACTGTCTGTTTTTCCTGAAACACTGTTCTAGTCCTGCAGCTGCTCCGCCCCCTTGTTTTTTCTTTTCTACTTTTTTTATCATTCCCCCTCAACAAAAAAATCTATTTAGATGAAAAGCGAAGCATGATGAACCGAAAGAAATGAGGAGAGAAAGAGAGAGAGAGTGAAAAAATGACTTATTTTTCAGAAGACCCACCAGCACACAAACCTCAAATCCTATTACCCCATTTTGGCAGTGAGGCATTGTGGGATTGAAAGCAATGATTCAGGGGCCAACCTCCAGCAGAGAGTGCATTGTGCCCCACAGAGGGCCCCAGAAAGGACAAGGGGGGCCTCCCGACCACAGACCCAGAGAGGCCCCTCACACCTTAGCCGCAAAGGGTCAATGTGGGCCTGGCAAAGAGTGAGAGAGAAACCGCAGACGTGTGAAAGAGTCCCGACGGGGGCTTCCTGGGATTGGCTAGGCATCGTTAGTCTCCAGCATAGTGGAAATGGAAGAAAGTGACAGCCTAGATCCAAGCTATTAACTCAATCAAAGAGAAAAGCCTTTAATTGCTGTGAAAAATCGGCCAGAAAAGGGAAAGCCTGCTGCTAGTCATGTGAAGCAAGAGAGGGAAAAAATATGTTTTTTCTTCTCGTGCAGGTGCATAGTTTTGTGTATGAATTACTGCCACCATTTGAACAGCCCTTGTTATGAAGTGACTGATATACATGGATTTCGGCAGGGAGGTGTGGAAACGAAGATGGAGGAATGACAAACAAAATGCTTGTGTCTGAAACCACCAAAACATTAGCTTTTACTGGCCTTTTCTGTCCGTTAAAGGAATAGTACATCCAAAAATAAAATTTCTGCCATCATTTGCTCACCCTCATGCCATTCCAAACCTGAACTCTTAAAAAGAAATGCTTTTTATTGGCTTCTGTGGTTCCATGAAGAACCTTTAACATCCATGGAACCATTCCATTCCACAAAAGGTTGAAAATGGTGGAAAAATGTTCTTTAGATTTTTTAAATGTTCTTCACACTAAGAAAAAAAAATGGTTCTTTTAAGAATTAATCACTGAAAGGTTCTTTGAGGAACCAAAAATGGTTAATCACTGTGAAACCCCCCCTTTTGGAACCTTATTTTGTGTGTAAGACTTACTTTCTTTCTTCTGCAGAACATAAAATAGTTTGAAGAATGTTGGTCACCAAATAGTTGACCACTGATTTCCATTGTATGAATAAGAAGAAAAATACAGTGCGACATTTCTCAAGTTATTTTCTGTTATGTTCCACAGAAGAAAGAAAGTCATACAGGTTTGGAACGACATGAGTAAATGAAGACAGATTTTTAATTTTTTGGTGAATTGTCCCTTTAATTAGTTAGATCCAGCTCAGAATTCACCTCATGAAAAAATGCGTCATACTCAAGAAAGCAAATGTGGAAAATGTGTTGCTATAAGTGGAACTGCTGCAGAAACAGAACCGTTCCTAATGATTTTCAAAGGTATTTGGCACAGTTGAGTTATGAGTTGTCTCCTATGCAAATGTGGCATCTGATATTCATGTTCAACATTTTTACTGGAGCAAAGAGAGTGAGAATGTGTTTATATCATCATAATTTTAGTTTTTAATGTTAAAGTCTCTGCTGCACCAACACTTTTTATGACTATTTTCCACCATGTCTCTCTGAGCCTTACAACTAATTTTGCTGCTGTCCCTTTAAGACTATGTAAACAACCCCTTTGCATATGAAACAAGTTATATGAGTTCCTCATTTTTGCACATTTTAGCTAGAAAAAAATACAGATTTTTTAATGTTGCTAAATATGTTTATATACGTTGAATAATAATTTAAAAAACGGTTAATTTTATGGTGAATCTCATGATTTCATTTGGTAAGTTCCATATACGCACAAGAAAAAACATATAATTCTAAACCATATTTTAACTTTTTTATAGTTGTTTTTTTTTATATTTATTGACTCTCTATAAAATCTGTATTACAATTCTATTTACTTGAGAATTAATTGAAAAGTAAAACGTTAAAAACCCCTCTATTAGTATGTTGTTGTCTATTTGGATGTCTCGTATCTGTAAAGTTTTTATGTTGTGTATTTAGCATTCAATAAAAAGAAAGTATTTTGTGAGGATTATTTAATATAACGCTGTTGGGTCATTTATGTTTAATAAATGCTGTCCCATCTTTCAGTTACAGCCTCTTCGCACAACCTGCATTGCAACCATGTTTAAATGTGTCATAGAAGTCAAGACAACAGCTCTGAGATCAGTCTGCATACAGCAAGTGTGTGTGTGTGTGTGCGTGTGCGTGTGAGAAAGTAGAAGAGGGTTTGCACCGCACTCATCTGCCTCCCACATTCCACTCTGCCAGGCTGAGTAAGAGGAGTGAGATGGGATGACCTCTGACCTCCAAGTTAACTACCCACAGCCATTTGTTAACGTTTAGATGTAGAGGCATCCCTACTCGACCTGTAAATAATGACCAGAGCATTTCTTCATAAATCACAGCACTCTGAGCCTAAAACAACTGTGCATTCCTTCCCATAATCCACCTCATGGATTGATTTAAGGTCCGGTCACATTTAGTGTTCGAATTTGGTGAATTTTCACATGCAAAATCCAGTCATTTCAATAGGAATCCACACAAACGGGAATGTTGTGTGAGGATGAAATATTTCCTCACGCAGAATTTGCATCGGATTCACGTTGATCAAGTAAATTTGCCGCACTGGCCAACAGAAATTTGCTTGGTTTGAAAATGACTTTTCTGTGAGTTGTGCTTCATACATTGTTACACTATTGACATCGGGCCTTTTTTGTGCACAGAAAAGTTTGCTGAAATTTTGATAAAGTGACTGCACCTTTAGTCTTCATATATTGTCTTCTAACCCTTTTTGTTATGCTTCAGGAAGCGACTTTTCTGCTGGGATCAAGAGGGCAACTCTAGCAACTCTTTTTGACCAAACCGAACTTGACGTCGGTCTAATACAGGTGAATCCGACACCTCAGGATGGCTAGTTTATTTAAACAGAGCCCTGCTGCTCTGGAGCGAGAGGTTCGTACCTAGAGGCTTTATTTATTAAATTAATTCCCCTGTTTACTCTCTCTCAAATAACGGCATATCTTCTCTTTCCGGCAGGGGCTGCAGCAGGTGCCACAGGAGACCTCATCATCACAGGCCCTGATTCATGCTCGTGCCACATAGCTGCCATCCCAGAAGACCGAGCAGCAGCAGATGCCAGCAGAGAAACATTGACAGCAACTGTATCTCTGGCCTTGGTGCTAACAGCCTCCATCAGCACCAAGAACGCTATGCCAGGTGAAAAACTCGATGGCTCACGGTCCAGAGGGGCAAAGACTGAGCGAAATCACAGCAGAGCGCTGGGCAGTTTCAACACAGTCAGAAAATAACACTCCTGGGATTTCACACAGGGCTATTATAAAAACTAAAACTAAAACCTTAAAATACATTTTTGTTGCTTGATGTAAATGTGAACTGAATTAAAATAAAATGTAAAAAAAAAGAAAGAAAAAAGCCATTTGATGTACTTAAAATACTACATTTATTTTAGTATATTTAGTACATTTTATTTTAGTACACTAGTTATTTTAGTACATTTGATTGAACACAATTACTAAAACTTTAACTGAAATTTAAATAAAAATGGAAAATATAAAAATAAAAACGAATTCAGTACATAGAAGCTTCTGTGAAATTAATAAAATAAATGGTAACTGAAATAAAATAAATTATTTAAAAACACGTAAACTTATTTTATTTTACCTAGTTGCCAAGGTTTACTTAGTTTAACTTAATGTACTAAAATAACTAAAACTGAAATAAAAAGTATTAAAAACTATATAGGTAAAAATTCATAAACGTATATAAAAAATTATAAAAATGATAAAAACATTACTAAAAATTGTACTTAAATTAAAACAAAATGAAAAATATAAAAAGAAGCTTGTGTGAAATTAATAAATGAACAGTAACTGAAATAAAATAAAATATAAAAAACTTAAATTTATCTTATTTTAGCTAGTTGCCAAAGGCAATATTTCTCATTTTCATTTAGTTTAACTTGACATATTAAAATAACTAAAACCAATAATCTATATAGACAAAAAATAAGAAAAAATATAAAAATGAATAAAAATGACAAAACACAACACAATCACTAATTATTTTTAATAAAATGGAAATATAGATATTAAATATGAAAATGGGAAATATAAAAATAAAAACTTAATAAAATTATTAATAAAACTTGTAGGCCTATCAATGATACTAAAATAACTGCTCCAAATATAGCACATCAGTGAAAGAGAGAGAGAGAAAGAGAGAGTTTTTGCTCTATTAATGCGATTCTTGCATATGCATTCAACAAAAACTTCTGTATTAAATATTACATATATTCTTTGCATATTATTGGTGCATTTGGTAAAGAACAGACTATGTGACCACAAATGCAAAAATCATGGTCCCAAACAGCTGCAAAGCACACTTGATTATATACAACATTTGTTGCAATTCCTGACAGGTACACAAATATTGACCATTTAACAACATTTATGGATTAGAAAGTGGGCCGTTTCCTGTCTCACTATTGAAAGTGCAAACCCTCTCTGGCATTCAGCAGGGGCCAGTTTGGCTGAACATAAATGCCTGGGTTTCGAGGTTCGTCAAAGCTGCTCTGTGTCCAGGCTATGGGTGGACCAATGTGCCCGTGCATCTCTCTCTCTCTCTCTCTCTCTCTCTCTCTCTCTAGCGATCACGAGCTACACTCACTCTCTCACTCGGTTAATGAGGAGCGGCTTCCCGCAATCAGCAGTCCTAACCCTGTGTACACAGGCAGACGTCCATGTAGAGGCCAGCGGCCGCAGAGAGGGGAGAAAATCTCCTGCTCCCAGCACTTAGCGGCCAAAACCAAGCGCCTGTCACATATAAAGGAAAGCATAAGGTGGGTGTGCACCTGTAGCTCCCACTGTGTGTGTGTGTGTATGTGTGTGTGTGTGTGTGTGTGTGTGTGTGTGTGTGTGTGTGTGTGTGTGTGTGTGTGTGTGTGTGTGTGTGTGTTTTGTGGGCACACATATTTGTAT
>NW_015506432.1:134959-136850 GCF_001515645.1 Sinocyclocheilus grahami | reverse complement strand
ATACGCTGTGTGCACTATAAAAACCCCGACGCCGCTAGAGAGCCCCCAGAAACCATAAAAACAAACCTGTGTGTGTGTGTGTGTGTGTGTGTGTGTGTGTGTGTGTGTGTGTGTGTGTGTCTGTGTGTCTGTGTCTGTGATTGTTTGAAAGAAAGCTTGTGGATTTCTGGTTACCCTCCTGAATTGCGAGTGCACAAACATCACTACTCTTAAGCCCAAATAGGATTCTCATGATTACTCATCTCACCTTACATAGTGTCTCAAGCTTCTTGTTTAACAAAAGCACAAGCACAAAGATGCACTGAGTCTGCAGCCGAACTCACAAAGCCCCATATCAATCTGCCACTTTTACTGTCCTTGGGTGAAAAACACAAAACATACTTGTCCAATAAAAATTAATTCTGGCTCTGATGACAAAACAGGGTGCCACAAAAAGGCTACCAGGTAAAACATTTTGTAGTGTATACACCTAAAGAGTAATTTTTGCTGTTTTTTTTTTGACATCATGTTAGTTATATATAGTAATAGAATAGTAATAGAATGCTATATAGTACATACATATCCATAGTATTACTGGACCTTGCTAAAGAACATTGAAACAGTCAGAGTCAGAAATGTTATAAGACACATATTTTTACATACAGACTATTAATATTTGTTCATAAACAATCGTTCTGTTAATGTGAGTGATTATAGATTGATAGTGAAGTGTGTGGTGACCCACCGTGAGCGCGGAGAGTTTGTGCGCTTCTCCTGCGTAAAGTGCGCAGAGCAGCAGCAGGACCGAGACGCGCATCCTCACAGCTCTCCAGACGCACCGAATCCACAAAAACTCACTTTAGACCCGATTGATTCTCCAATGTGACGCTTATTTCCTTAGATCCCGTCCCTTCACAGCTCTTGATGTGAGCTCGGTGGCGCCGGTGTGGGTTGTGTTCTGTGTGATTTCTCTGTGCGTAATGAAGAGAAGCGCACGGTTCGGACTGTCTTGACCCTCTGCTCTGCATAAATGTGTGACTCTCTCGCTCTCTCCCTCTCTCTGTGTGTGTGTGTGTTTATCGGATGCCCGTGCTGCAGTCGGGAGGTGAGTTTGGGTGGGATCTCTAACAGATGCTGGTAGCTGAGGGGGAAAAACTTCTGTCTTCTCCTCTGTTCTTTCTTCTCAACAACACACGTAAATCACTCTCTGTTTTGAATTGATAAGCTGAACTGAAGCTGAAGTGATAAGTTGTACTGGTATATATAATATAATATAATATAATATAATATAATAATCAAGAGGTAAATAGTTATATGACATTTCTGACTGGATATACCCTTCGAAAAAGAAGTTTATTCAAGTGTGCTATTAGTATATGTAACGTTTATTATTATTTATTAGCTCTAAAAAGGGGAATATTTATGACGAAGTGTTAAATAATTCAATGTTGTATTTAAAATTAGTTATTTATATTTTAATATTATATTATGCAGTTTTATTATTTTATAAACACATCTAAATTAAAAAAAAATTTTTTTGCTGAGATTTGATGCAGTGACACAATTTTGCATCGTGATTACGCAATGACATCGCGTCATTTAGCAACTTTTAGCAACAAATCAATCTTCCTTTAGTATTAGTATACTTCTTTTAAACTAAAAAATAGGAAAGTATACTTATAGTCTACTTTTTATGTACTTCTCAGAAATGGGCTTTATGTACTTCCCAGAAATATACTTAAAATTACATTTAAGTATACTTGACTTATAGCCTAATGTGTTCCTAGAATCCGTGTTTTCATTGTTATACTGTAGGGCACGCTAGTACACATTTTCTGTACAGAATTTCCAAAAACACAAGTAAAGAAGAAACCGAAACAACAGACGCTTCCACATGTAATCTAACACGATC
>NW_015506432.1:132360-134899 GCF_001515645.1 Sinocyclocheilus grahami | reverse complement strand
ATGAAGAGGTAATAATGACTGTCAAGCTTTGGGGTGTTGATCGACTCTATCTACGTTTTGATTATCGTTCTGAATCCAATTCATAGTTTTTTTTCAGCTTTTTGTTCAAAATGTTATTCATTTTTTTATTATTATTTATGAAACTTACCCACATTCAAGTGTTTAAAAAAAAGAATGCATGGAGCTAGAATAAAATGTTTTTGTTTACAAGCAGATACCCTGTTCTTTCTTTTGGTGTTTTGTATGTTCAGATATTTATATAACAAAATATATACAAATTAATACCTAAACAGGGACATAGTATTATACTTAAAGTATGATGTAAAGTTCACTTAAAGAACACTTACGAGTATACTTGCAGTATAAAACTACTAAACTAGTAGTTTACTAAGACTATACTTCAAAGTGTACTAAAAATGCTACTACAAGTATTTAATTAGAAAATCAGTATTCATATAAGTTCACTTGTAGTATAGTTGCAGTACAAGCTAAAAATATTGTTGTAAACTAGTTGTGTACTTAAAGCTTACTACTGTTATACTTAAAAGTATACTTTTATATACTAGAAAGTGGGCCAATTTAGTCCCAAGGAGTATTGAAATAGTACCCTTACAAGTATACTACTAGTACACTGATATTTGTATACTTGCTACATAAAGTATACTTAAAAATATACTTGAACTTTACTTAAGTATACTTAATAAAATAAACTTGCAGTATACTACTTTTTTGGTAAGGGTACATACACATGATCTATGTAACGTGTTGTTGTTTAACACTTCCCATCTTAATTTAAACTTTTCATCCACAGAAAACCATCTTCAGCAGGAGCACCAACATTAATAATCAGTTGTTGAACGCCATCGTCATCACACCACCATCATCATCATCCCTAAAATTCCTCTGGTATCTCATTGTGCGTGTGTTTTTAATTTTTTTAACACCTTGGCTTGTTTGCACTAACATGCCAGAGTAGCTTAAAGTAATTCAAAGCACTTTGAACAGCATTTCTCCAATTCTCTTCAAGCCAAATAAGTAGGCATGTGGCAGCAGTTATTGAAACTCATAACAGCCCCCATTCCCACGAGTGCAGAGACAAAACTACACATGTGGGATTTCAGAGGACTGTTCATTCAAAGGGCACACTATTTCTATTTTTGCCTCTCGTGTTCACTAGTGCTGAGTGAAGCATCAGCTCTTCATTATCCTACACTAGATATTGAGTGATTGGGTGTCTTGTTGTTGACAAAATCGCAATAATCCATGGCGTTTCATTAGTTGACGAAAAACCTCATTATAAAAGCCAATAAAAACAATTCAGCTGCAAAGTGCTCCAGTGAAACTGATGGGCAGATGTGAATCCTCAGTTCTAGGAACATTAGAGCTATCTACAGGACACATGTGGAAATGCAGCTCAATATCAGAGAACATTCACCATAAAAACAGCTGGTAAAGTGGCAATGTGCGGGTTTAATAATAATAATAATAATGATGATGATTTAGATTTATTAGTTTTGAATTTAATGGATATTGAAGTTCCTCAGTATCATTATTTTGGTGTTGTTATACATGTCTTTATTATTATTGGTAAGGGATTATTATGTGTCAGTTGATTTTATGATTGTAAATTTGCTTGTGCATTTTGGGAGGATTTCCTAAATTTGACAATTTATCTGAATTAAAAGGAAAAAAAAGGTAAATGTGACATTTGGTATATTTATGAAAAAACAATGAAACATGTAATTTAGTTACCATAATTAGTATCCTAGGACAATTATTTTTTTTACATAAGAATAGATCTCTGAAAACTTTACCAACTTTCTACATATTTCACAGTAAATGCCTTGAATTTCTGTTATTTAATAGAGGAATATTTTTCAGGATTTATTTATGCACTTATTTATTTGATTATATTCTTTTATTTCCTATTCTTTATTTTATTTGTCTTGTTTGATGATGTTTATGTCTGTTGTCTGGCTAAGACATTTTCAGTATAAAGTCGCTGGTTTAAAAATAAATGATCTGCGCTAGTCAGGATGTACCTATCAGATGTTTTTGATCTGAGTGTCTAAAAAGTGCGTCTGAATGAAGTCTTGTGTAGTAGTAGGATGCCAGCATTTCCAATTCAGCCAAATGATTCCGCCACTGGCCCACAATCCCTTGTGCGCTTCGACTGCGTCACCGGAAGTGTGCGCAGTGGACTTCCTCTCTCTCCTCCACGCGTGCTTTGCGGTAGCTGTGACGTTTATGAAAGGTTTATTATCGGATTAAACACCAATTGGAAGAATAAAACTTCATCATGTCTAGTAACGTTAACCCGATAGAAGAGGAAGAGGCGAGTGTGCGTGTTTGTGAAACTGAAGTGTAAATAATGTGTTGATGTTAATCAGTGGAGCATCGCCATAATTCGACTTCATTTTCATTGCCTTTGTTCATTACAAAACTCATCCTGCATTTTAATGTTAATATGTCTGACTGATCATTGTTCACTCTCTCGTTTTGTTTGCAGGTTGACCCTTATAGCTACCCCAATGATTAT
>NW_015506432.1:131070-131888 GCF_001515645.1 Sinocyclocheilus grahami | reverse complement strand
AAACTTCTTTAAAAAGCATTAAAAATCTTACTGGTCCCAAACTTTTGAACAGCAATGTATGTATAATAAAATTCATAGTAAACTTTTTACCATCCCAGTATAGCTTGTGAATAGATTGAATAGCCTCTACATAGATCAATGAGTAGATGTGTGCTATTAAGGGGATCGAAGGAATACAAAGTGTGTGTGTGTTCTGCAGGCGACCCAAAAGCTGATCTGGCGTATGAACGTCAGTATGAGCACCAGCAGACGTATCATGTGATCCCTGAGGTCATCAAGAACTTCCTGCAGTATTTTCATAAAACCATCTCAGACCTCATCGATCAGAAGGTTTACGAGCTGCAGGCCAACCGCGTGACCAGCGAGAGCATTGAGCAGAAGATCTATGAGATCCAGGATGTTTATGAGAACAGGTGCGCAACCGTACGGTTATAGACTGTGTTCCGATGCCTGGAAATGTTGATTTATCTTTCATTTCATTTTAGCTGGAACAAGCTCACTGATCGCTTCTTTAAGACATCTCCATGGCCGGAGGCAGAAGCCATCGCTTCCCTGGTTGGTAACGGTGAGTGAATCCGACTTCTGCTGCATTCGGGTATCAGAAGCGCTGAATTGAAGTTTTCTTTGCTGACATGGGTATGCGGTTTTGTTTTGTCTGTTACAGATGCAGTTTTCTTGATCCTGTACAAGGAGCTGTACTACAGGCACATCTACGCCAAAGTCAGCGTGAGTGTGTTTGCTCGACCCCTACCGTCGTTTTGATTTTTTATAGTAATAATTTAGTTCAGTAAAAGAACAGACACTACAATTAAAAACTG
>NW_015506432.1:126874-127439 GCF_001515645.1 Sinocyclocheilus grahami | reverse complement strand
ATTAAATTATGCAAAACCTGAAGGTGCTGTAATTTGTGCATTAATGTTCCAATAGTATTTGTTTCATTCTGTTGTACTTTCTATTCTGTATTGTCATAATGGCGTGATGAATAATCTAAATCGTGTATTGTGTGTTGTTCAGATTAATAAACAGAACGAGCAGATGCACGGGCTGCTGGCCATCGCTCTCACCATGTACCCCATGCGCATCGACGAGAGCATCCACACACAGCTGCGCGAGAAATACGGAGACAAGATGCTCCGCATGCAGAAAGGGTGAGAACACGCACACATTATACATTGAAGTTATATATGTATGTACTACCATGGTAAGATATATTTTATGATTTTGAAATAAGTCTCTTCTGCTCACCAAGGCTACATTTATTTGTAGAAAAATACAGTAAAAACAGTAATATTGTGAAATGTTATTACGATTTAAGTATAGAAATAACTGTTTTCTATTTTCTATATATTTTAAGATTTGATTTATTCCTGTGATGCGAAGCAGAATTTCAGCATCATTACTCCAGTCTTCAGTGTCACATTTGCTTCAGAAATCATT
>NW_015506432.1:109025-125329 GCF_001515645.1 Sinocyclocheilus grahami | reverse complement strand
TGAAGCTCTACACCACCATGCCTGTGGCCAAACTGGCTGGATTCCTGGACATGTCCGAGCAGGAGTTTCGCATCCAGCTGCTGGTCTTCAAACACAAGATGAAGAACCTGGTGTGGACCAGCGGTATCTCTGCTCTGGATGGAGAGTTTCAGTCTGCCTCTGAGGTCGACTTCTACATCGACAAGGTGTGTGTGTGTGTTTGTGTTGAGTTTCTGTCTTTAAACTAGAACTGCCAAATTAAACACTTATTTATGAGATTAAATATATGGCTTCCACAGTCATGCCAGTTGTCGTCTTATCTTTAAAATAATTAAATATTTAATAGGCTTAGATGTATTTTGTTTTGCTGGTGAGATGACTTTGTGAGTCATTCTAAAAATGAATTTACTTGGTGTTCCATCAGGATATGATCCATATTGCAGACACCAAGGTTGCCCGTCGCTATGGAGATTTCTTTATCCGACAGATCCACAAGTTTGAGGAGGTACACATGCTTGAATAATTCATATACAGTGGATTATTGAATAATATCATATAGCATTCATATACATATTCTGTAAATTACAGTTTATGGATCTATTTTTGAATTAAACATCCGTGTTGTCACATTTTGATTGTACCTTTCTTATCTTCTGTAGCTTAACCGAACGCTGAAGAAAATGCCTCTGACTGGTGCCCCTTCGAGTTTGACCAGCACCACGTCACGTGCCACTTAATGCAGGTCCCACCAGAAGAACCAATCAAACCCTAATTTGATCTGACTGTGATATCCACCAATCACAGGCCAACCTTCTCAACCTATCAGGAACCTCCTCTGATACTCTTGAACCAATCGGAGGCCATTTCTGAACTATAATATAATAATGAGGTCTGTCAAAAACAAGTGAAACTGATGGAAGTCAATAAAGTTTGATGTGGCTGTAGTTTGGAGTCTTTTTTGAGTTTACATCTTAAATATAGTGGACCCGAAACAAAGTTCTTTAATTATTCATATACAATGCTTGCATGCATTATCAAATTAAATTCAGTGACCATTTACATAATGGTTTTATAATGCATATGTTTCAAAAATGAGGCTCTGAGCATCTGTATATACACTTATTTACAAACATGAAGGCCTGCTATTCTACTAGTATAAATGCCACTAGATGGCAGAAGAATCTTTGTATTCACAGGAGCATTTAAAACAATACAAAACTAAATTTTTCTTTCCATTTATTTTGGACAACTTTGGACACTCAATATATTCTCACAAAAAAATACCTTTTGACAGCAGCGTTTTTTTAATGGGTGTCAGGATTGTTTAACTTTTCCAGTTTGATATGAATACACAATTCAATAAGTAACAGGACTTTTTGAGATATTTCATTTTGTGTGTCATAAGGGCCACGTTATTCTCTTTAATATCCTGCTGCTGGGCTTCAATACATAGAGGAATGCCGTCCTCATGATGACTCTTGCTTTGGTCAATATTTTATTATCTTCAGGACCTTGAGGCAAAACTGTTGCACATTTCCTTTATTCAAACAGGATCCACAGATTTTTCATCTACAGCCTCAACGCTGGTGACCAGACAATAACAACAAAAAAAGGGGAATATAAAAATAATAATGCCTTACAACACACACCATTCAAATAATTCGGTATAAAATGTTGAAAAATAAATACACTTAAATACAACTATTTATACTCAACTCTGGTAAGTCAGCAGTTTTCTTTTCCAAAAATATCTTTTGTAATCTTTATTGTTGTATATCAAAAAGTAAAGGAAAATAAAAACATGGTATTTCCCCCTTTTAGGTGGCAGTGTTCTGTCAATGACTTATATTTTAACTTGACTTTTTCTTTTTTTTTTTTTTTTTGTCTTTTCAAAGGGTTAGTTCACCCCAAAATGAAAACCATGTCATTAATTACTCACCCTTATGACCTTCGTTCATCTTCGGAACACAAATTAAGAAATTTTTGATGGAATCTGAGAGCTCTCTGACCCTCCATAGACAGCAATGCAACTGAAATGTTCCCAGATAGAAACGTAGCAAGGACATCGGCAAAACAGTCCATGTGACGTCAGTGGTTCGACTTCAATTTTGCGAAGCTACGAGAATACGTTTTGTGCGCAAAGAAAACAAAAATAATTTATTTAATGATTCTTCTCCCTTGAGTTACGTCTTCTGCCATTTTGGAGAGTACCCAAGAACGTAATCGGCGTTGTTTACGTTCGGGGGGAAAGCGCGCGCATGAACATAATCGGTGTAATCAGCGTTGTTTACACTCAGGGTATAGCATGCGCATGCGTTGTGATAACTCTCCAAAATGGCGGAAGACAGTAACTCGGGGGAGAAGAATTGTTGAATAAAGTCGTCATTTTTGTTTTCTTTGCGCACAAAAAGTATTCTCGTAGCTTCGCGAAATTGAAGTTGAGCCACTGATGTCACATGGACTGTTTTACCGATGTAACAGAACATTTCAGTTGCATTGCTGTCTATGGAAGGTTAGAGAGCTCTCAGATTCCATCAAAAATATCTTAATTTGTGTTCCGAAGATGAACGGATGTCTTACGGGTTTGAAACGACATGAGGGTGAGTAATTAATGACAAAATTTTCATTTTGGGGTGAACTAACCCTTTAAGTTCAAATCTCATGAAACTTTCAAGCATTAGTGTCACTGCCATTTTTTATTAAAACACAACACACAGAAGTCCCTCAGTTCAAGCAAAAATGAAATGTTTTGTTAGTTGACCAGACAAACCTCTGGCCTCAGTAAGTTCAGTGGAAACAGTGTTTGGTCTGCTAACTGGCTTTCCCCATTGGTCCATGGAACAGCTTTTAGTCTATTTTCTTCAATGCAGTCTTCCACTTTTTTTCAGATAGTTCACAATTTTTTATAGATGGAGTTCATGAAGTCATTTTTGTAATGTCTTAAATCTCACTGTAAAGACACCAGCACACAGCAGCTTGTGGTCGTTTCTTCTTTATATCAGATGGACTTTTCACACATACCTGTTAACCCAGGGTTGGTTTGTTTGTTAAATAAATATAAATAATAATGCACATTTTCCTATTGTTAATACTCTACCACATGTTGTCATGTTCTGGGAACACAATTTGTTTCATTTTAAAGCACGCAACCTGCTTTTACAAGCACGTGGGAATGTGGCCATCTTGCCTTAAAGGTGAGGCGCGTCATATTTTTCATCATTTAAAGAGCATTATCGTAGTCCCACACAAATTATTTGGATACGACATTATTACATTATTCAGCTCTGTTAATTAATCAATTATTCACAGTTCACACCATTCAAGTTCACACCCTGAAGCAATTATTAGGAAAGAAAATCAACTACATGCCAAACGTTTCAGTTCTGCATGTGTAAATATTTACATGCATTACGGAACCATTAGGAAAATACTGTGACACAGCCGGTATTTTGAAGTATGGGTACCGCAATAATACTATAGCAGTAACGGCAGCTAGAAGTCAGTCATCTGAAGTTTGAATAGGGCGAAAAGACACCGCAACTTTAGCTCAATCAATGGGGTGCGTTTGGGGCCCTTTTTCGACCAATGGCAGACATGGCAACTGTTTGGATTGCCTGCATGAAAACGGAGTATTTCTGTAATCGTGCTTTGTGAATTTAAACACTATAGCAAAAAAATATATACATACAAAAATAATACTGTTTCATAATCTCTCCAGTTAAAGTTTACCATCACTGTTCAACATTTTAAAACATTGACTATTTTACGAATCGTAAAAAGATACTTCCTGCAGCCATGCATGAATGATTTGAATGATTTCATTTACGGCTGGTTGTCTGTTACTAAACTCATCAACATTTACTAGCTCTGCACAGTTTCAGACTATATACCCATGGCACTGCAATAAACAGTGCTAACCCTGTTCTAGCTTCAGAACCCAGAGTTAAACCCTTTTTCAATTTCCAAGTGTGAAATGTTGCTTAACCCAGGGTTAATTGCGGTGTGAAAAGCCCCAGAGATATACTCTCATAAGCTGTTCAAACAGTTCATTATACACATACATGATCATGTTATTCCCTGGTGTCCTATCGAAATATGAAAAAGTAACTAAATAAAAACTAATGTCCGTATTCGGCCTTCCACTGGTCTGAGAGTGCATTCGCTGCCCATTGTGTAGTTTGAGTGTATGTGTTAAAAGTCTCGGTACTCTTGAAATAGCCCTGACAAGATGAGCCACCCTTGATTTGGGCGTTCCAGGTCCACACACACACACCTACACACCCTCCTCACACCTGGCCCTTACAAACCTGAACTCTTCTCCACATCGCAGGAAAGAGTTCCCGTTGATAACAAAGAGCCAGGAGTGGCATGCACATTGTAGTTTTCTCAGACCAGCGAGGCCTCGGCTAGTCATAATTCTGTGATCTCTAACGGACTCTCAGATAGAGTGTCGCTGCCCTTGTTTCTGTGCAAAGGTGTGGATTTTGCAGATTCTGTTCGGGCATTGCGTTCGGCATACAGTCCGCCATCTGTGTGCAAGGCTTCAAGGGAGCGTGCCAGAGCACGCTGGTCATCTTCAGGCAGGCTGTTTAGGTCAGAGGTCAACAGCGTGCCTGTGCTGCCGTGAACTGCGTGCACCCCGTCAGGACCCCTGAGCTCGATCGGTAGTTTGTGCTTGAAGCGAAGGGTTCCTCGACCTCCAACACCAGCACGCTCATCGTCATCTTCATCCAGGTCACTTTGGATCAGCTGGGAGAGGAGAACATGGATGAATGAATGAAATGATGCAGGATTTAATGGAAAGGAAAATTATGGAGTGATGAATGCATGGATACATGGATGGATGGATGGATGATTAAATGGATTGGTGGATGGATACAATGTAGGAATGTAGGATACAATGATCATTCGATGAATGGAATGATGGAGTCATGGATGCACATTTGTGGGATGTAATTAAGGACATATGCAAACATTGATTGATGAATTATGAATTGGTGGATGGATGTAATGATGGATGTATGGTGAGATGGAATTATGGACAGACGCAATAGTTGCACGGATGGATAGATGCATGGATGAATGGGTAAATGGGTGGAGGAATTAATAGTTTGGTTGATGAATGGTATTATGGATGGTCGGATACATTTATGGATTGGTAGATGGATGCATGATGGAGTGATGAATGTATGGATGATGGGATGGAGTTATCAATCAGATGGATGCATGATGGATGAATAAAAGGAATGATGGATACAGTGATGAATGGATGAATGGTGGGATGCAATTATTGACAAATTCAGTTACAGATGGATGCATTGGTAGATGCATGAATGAATAAATGGATGCATGATGGTTGGACAGAAGAAAGGATAGATGGAGTGATGATATGATTGACATTATGGATTTTATAATAGATTAATAAATGGAATTAGAGATTGGTGGATGGATGGATGCAAGACAATGTAAGGAAGAAGGAGAAAAATAAACATTAACAACACAAAATCTTAGAATTTGACAGCAGTTTTAGAGGAAACACCAAGAGAGAGCACCAAACACATCTGTGAAGCAGTGAAGAGCAGTGAGCAGGCTGTGAACCAGCCTGGGAAACATCAGCAGGGTCACATGACTCTGGACAGCAGGAGAACCTAGGGATTCTACTGATAGGACAGGGTGGAGACATAGTCAGCCAGCAGTGAGGAAGAGGGGTGTAGAAGAAGAGCAAACACAGCAACCTGTCACATTGCCCACCTCTGTGACTGATGATTGGTCACCGTGGCTGGTTGACTTGGTGACCATGCGGGCGGCAAACAGCTTTTTGAGTCTCAGATAGTCATCCAGAACCACATTGAGCAGCGAGCCCTGATTGGATGGCAGCATTGGTCATGTGGTGTCTTATGAACGGAATCCTACAGCATGATTCTGATATTTCACCTCATTTAAGAACATGATCTCACTCCACATTATATTATATTGGGTCCCAAACTGAGATTAAGTCTTGGTTTGGACAAAATAACACCATAAATGTTGATTCTAAACTGAAAATACATTTGAAATATGTTCAAGTTTGGATTTGAGTCTAGGAATCAGGCCTGAAAAAGTACTGAAGCTCTATGATGATCCTCTATGACAAAGATTTTACGGTTTGCCTGTTTATGTTCTCTAGCGAATGTTCTCACCTTGATGGGCCCCTCTCTCATGATTTGTCCTAGTTTGGCGATGTTGTCATACTCCTGAATAGCAGCTCGTAGATATCGGTCATCCTCTGGTTTAGAAGCCTGAGGATCACGTCCAAATGTACCCTATAAAAGACAAGATATTTATTTAGTACCCTACAAAGTGAAGATGACACTTAAGTACCCCACAAAGGCAAGAGAAGACAAAGAGAAGGTCTATGACAATACATGCACCATGGCATAATTCTGTCAGCGTTTTTGTGAGTTTATTACGTGTGTGCGAGCCGGACTGTTCCAGAGGTCAGCAATGTCACTCAAGTCTTCAGGAAGGTCGTCCTCATGCTCCGCCTGTGCTGCTAACTCCAGATTCCTGCAGAAAGGATCTAGCCACACTGGATTTGCTCTATAAGCACACAAACAGCGAAAGAGAAGCATTGAGATACAATCAGTTAAACCTTACAATTCAGTCTATGCTAGATAATAACCAACATTGCATTTTGAACATATCTCATATATTAAGAGTATGTTAAGTTTTGTGACACGTGTGATTATTTTAGCAGTCTGGAGCTCTGTTAACACATATACATAAAGGCTCATATCAACAACACCATTGTATTGCTCACTCACCCTTCAAATGTGTACTTGTTTGTGTTGGGCATATCCAGAATATCCATCAACCCCTGATTTCCTGCAGATAGAGAGTGACAAACCAAACATGCTTTTACCATGACAACAAACACAAAGCCATGACTGTTAAACTTCAACTCATGTGAGGATTAGTCTCAGCTTCGGAGCGATGGGATATTCCCGGCAGCTTACCTGTGGAGCCAGCAACAATTGCCTTCAGCTTCCTTTTGTGCCTGTTAAAAACAAGAAACAAAAACCTCAGATCTTATAATAGAACCTCAGATACCTTGTTATGCATTGAACATGACAAACGACAGAACAGGATTTGATGTGGTGCTTCTTTCCACAAGAATCTAATGCTTCATAAGATTCTCTAATGAAAGTACTTACACTGTGCGGTAATACCAGTTCATCAGGATAAACAACATGGCAGCAAGGAAGAGTAAAACTGCCAAGATGATAATAGCCATCTGAAAGAGATAAATAGGCATTCATGCTGTATATAATGTCTTTTTAATACAAGAAATACACTGTCTACAAACACACACACACACACCTGTAAGGTGGTGAGGTCATCAGGTGCACGAGCGGTCACAGCAGGTTGAACATCCAGAACGTTGTAGTTTCTAAACAGATTCCTCAACTGCTCCTTGTTCTCATCGATCATCTGAATCACCCTGAAAACCAATTCAGTGAATCAACCAATCATCCTCAATGGATCAAAGCAACTGTGGATGAGACTACTGCATCAATTTAATGCAACAATCAATATTTCTATGTTTGATTATCATAGTGTAGATGATAAAGCAACCGGTATAGCTCAAGAAACACCCATTTGACATGTAGGTCATGTTTGGTACTGTATATAAGTCTTACCTCTCCACATCTAGAATACGGTTGGTCTGCTTGTTGACCACATGAATCATAACATCGGTTTGAGCGAAGTTCACTCTTCCCTTTTTATCCACATGAAACTATGGGAAAGAAATATCTGATTCACTCAATTGCATGGTTATGACAGGAGAAATATTGATCTAACTTTGTACAGATAAGGACTGTAATCTCATTTTTAATGATATTTATAAAGACAGCACAAACACACATGTACCTGTACGTCATCAGTGTTAACTATGGCTCCTGTGATGTTTGAGAGCAGGTTTATAAACTCCTCCTGAAACAGCCGGACACGCTCCGGTATCTCATTAATGACGATTTTCACCCGCTGGTCGTCTCTCAGAATGTAAATGCCCACTAGAGTCACGTCACTGTGTCCTGCCAGATCTCTCGCCAGAACCTCCACCACAAAATAACCCAGATCATATGCCATAAACAGGTCAAACGTTCGGATGATTCCATCAGTCTCACCTGAAAAGAAAGAAGAGGCACTAAAAAACCCCAAAAAAACGGACATTTCAACAGAGAGTTGAAGAGTGTGTAAAACACACAGACCGATGATGAAGACGTTTCCCATGTCTTCAGAGTCATTGGAATGCAGTTTGATGTAGCGGATGGACAGAATGTGATAAAGAACAAGACTGTTGTTGCCAATGTCATTATCAACCGCTTGAACCCGGATCAGATCAGAGCCCACTTTAGCATCCGCAGCCACACCTGACAGAGTGAGAGAGAGACATACACGTAACACGTAAAAATAAAATTCATTTTTAAAGCAATTAAATACAAATAAATAAATCAATTAATTAATATATATATATATAAATTAAGAAATTAATATAAAAATAATTTATATAATAATATATTTTTTCGTTTTGTTATATGATGGTCGCACTAAACTATCTTGGCAAATTTGTCTTCATAACTTATTTATGCTACTTCTTCGTGAGATTATAACTTTTACTTTAATATTTTATTTTATATTTTACAATTCTGAATGAAGATGATAGAGATCGAAAAATCAAATTCAATCAATTTTAGATAAGGAGCAAAAAGTAGAAGTAGACGCTGAAGTAGCTTAAGTAGAAGACCAACCGAGTTAAAAATTTGCAAGCAGAAGAAAAGCCCAGTTTTGAGCTGATAATGGCGCTAGATAGCTTTAGACCAAATAAATAAATATTATTTTATGCAAAGTAAATGAAAACCACAAATTACCCTAAAAACAGTGGTCAAAAGCTGAAATAAAATAACAAGCAAAAATAGTATCAAAATAAAAATAAATCTGTCACCTGCAGTGTACTCCATCTTTGTGAATCTCGGAGATTGGTCGTTGATGTCCTCAAGGAAGATTCTTACTTCCTGTAACGTAGGGTCACGGCTTGGGTCAAGCACTTGGGCCCGCTGTGACCTTTGACCTCTCGGAGGAGACCAGTTTCGGTTACTGGACGCTTTAACAATGATGGAATACACTGGGATTTCTTCCCGATCCAGATCTTTTTTGACCTGTAAAACTCCGGCCACACTCATACCAAAGTTTCCCACGGCATCGCCTCCTAGAAAAGAACATCAGTAATGCAGTTAATAAAACATTTACACTGGCCGTGTATGAACTACTACCATTGTTCTGCTAAGTTTACAAGGGAATTTCAAAGTTTCTCAGAAATCTGAATTTTAGCATCTTGTGCTGATGCAACTAAATTGTGCAAACTGAGTGATACATTTGTAAATGTAGGTGGAAATGTTCTATGAAGAAAGAGTCCTGACCGACAATAGTTGATCAAGAGTGTTTGTCTAAGACCTAGGTTCACTGACCTTCATATATATATATATATATATACTGTATATATATATATTTATATTCTTTCATGAATATGTCCAGCAGAGAGATTACTGCAAGATGATTATTCAGGAAACATCCACTTCACATTAAATTCAAAGTCATAAACTTCTTTTGTACCAGCTGAACGGAGCCTAACATTGGCTTGTTATTACTATTATGATGCAAATGCCAGTGGTTAATTTTTGTTGTTTAATGTTGTGTCCGCACCTGCAATGAAATAGTAGACGATAGCATTAGAGCCCTCGTCCGCATCCACTGCACCAGTCACATTGCCCACAACAGTCCCAGGAGACGAGTGCTCAGGCACCGACAGAGACTGATATGGCAAACTTCCTCTCTGAAATACACGCAACACACAGAATTAAGCAATAAGTGATGGGAAATTTTTCAAGCATCACATTTGATGATGTAGAAGTCCTCAAAAAAATATGATAAAACCTACTTTATCATATTTGATATGCACATTTCTAAGGCCTCTAAGATACCAACACGATCAAAACTTTGCTGAAAAACCTGTTTACTTCATGCATTCTGTCATTTGAAAATAGTTTAGTAAATTTTTAAAAACGTCCACATACATGTGTCTTTCTGCTGCAAAATCGTATTTTTACAAATTAACGTAAGAATAACTTTTATATTGATGGTAATATTAAAGACGAACATTTACTGAACTGAAGCAACTTGATTATCAGTTCATCATTAAAAAAAATTATAATAAATTATGTTAAAATGTGATACAATACATCAGGCTTTTGAGGTATGTTTATTTACATCTCTCAGTCATCACTGCATTATTTGATTTGTTCCACAATAAAAGTTTTGATCATAAAACGAATCATTTAAATATCTTACTAAGACATTATGGGGATGTAAAGTGCAACTGATATTTATATGAATTTTATGTAAGTTGTCTATTATTATTGATTTACAGTACATGACAAGCTATCAGAATTTCATCTTAGCCAAATAAATATCAGCAACGGAGTAGCGAAAGCTTTTTGGTTGTTTTTCCAAGTCTTTGAGGTCAGCTCGTGCAAAACTGTTCACATGAAACTGAAACATTCTGTGCAAAAAATGCAAACATGTACAAGAGAATCTGAGATCTGAACACTGGTTGGGAATACAGCAAACCAACAATTCAATTTAAAACACATCATGATGATGCAGACTGCCCATCTGGACTCATCAAAGCTGCTTTAATTTATAATAATTTATGCATTTAGCAGACACTTTTATCCAAAGCTATTTACAGTGCATTCAGGCTATACATTTTTTACCAGTATGTGTGTTCCCTGGGAATCAAACCCACAACCTTTTGCGCTGGTAACACAATGCTCCACCACTGAGCCACAGGAACACTATGCACACAATGCTTTGTGTTTGCATTTTACTCACATCTGGAACTTATGAATATTATGCAAAGTTTGCATTTAAAATTTCATCAGCTGATTGTATTTTAATTTTCTGCTTGTTTTGCATCTATAACTTCCCACTTCCTCATAACAACAGAGTGTGAATAGAGGAAGTGCAAGCTGACCATTTGGACACCTCACAAACACTTCAAGTCTTGCGAAACCTCATTTGCACAGCTGATGCTCTCTTCATATCCTCAAACAGGAACTGGAAGTGAAGGAGACTCCGCCTTGACTGCGTCAAGGTCTCTTGCTCAAATGATTTTATCCATGTTTGGTTTTTCTTCCTGTGGTCAACTGGTCTTTACAGTTTGCAGAACAGGTTGTTTGAACATTGATTTCACATTGAGATAAAACTATGACACAAGTTCATCTGGTTGTGTCTGAACGAGCCGGAGCTAAACATATTTTATCTAGCAACTAAAAGATGCAAGATATGCTGCCTGCTACTTTTGAGTTTAGAAGTCATAATTATAAAGTGATGTGCATAAAATTTTTTCTTAGGTAATAAAATGGGTGAAATTTCACATTTTTTCAGCTCATCCACACATTGTATGTACCTGGACGGAGTTTTCTCTGCGGTTGTTGGGGTTGCCTCCAGGGTTGTCCCTGGCATAGGCTGTGAGAGTGTAACGGTCCTTGGTCTCTCTGTCCAGGGCAGACAGGATGTAGATGTCACCCTGATAACACAGGACATCAACATTGAATATAAATGACATTACAAATGGCATTTCTTATTGACTTATTCTTATTGTCTTTTGTTTTCACACCAACACACTCACCGTAGTGGGTGTGATGCCGAACTTGCCCTCTCCATCCACTAGCCCGTATTCAATGACAGAGAACAGACCGGAGTCTGCATCTGTCGCACTCACACTTACAATAATGGTGCCAAGTGCAACATCCTCAAAAATGGACTTCTGCACACACAAACATACACAACAGCTTCGGTTCAAACGTCTCTTACTTTATGCTCACCAAGGCTGCTTTTATTTGATCAAAAATACAGTAAAAATTTTAATATTGTGAAACATTATTACAATTTAAAATAACTGTTAGAATGTATTTTAAAATGTAATTTATTCCTGTGATGCAAAGCTGAATTTTCAGCATCATTACTCCAGTCTTCAGTGTCACATGATCCTTTAGAAATTATTCAAATATTTGGTTCTCAAGAAACATTTCCTATTTTTATCAATGTTGTGCTGCTTAAAAGTTTTTGTGGAAAATGTGAAAAGCCTAAAGCAACACTGAAAATATTTAACATTGCATTGATATAAACTAATTTTGAAAACTGTGACATCAATAAAAGCTAAGACAAAATGCATTAAGACACATTTTCTGCACTATTTTAAACTAAATAATCATATAAATACTCACTGGTCATACTTAAAATTCATACTTACCATAATTTGTTATTACGATTTTTCATTGAATAAGCAAAAAGCAAAACAGAAGCATTTTCACTAAGGTGTCAAACTTTGACACCACTATATGAGCTTCACACCTCTATTTTCCTCCATCAGAATTAACATTCTTCCTGAATTTAGCAGGAAAGAAAAGCATCAGTACCCTGACTCTCTGGTTTGTTCTGATTTACCTGATACAAAGGTTGCTGAAAGACTGGGTTGTTGTCGTTGACATCAACAATGCGCAAATAGACAGGAAGTTCGGCAAAGCGAGGAGGCGTGCCATGATCCTGAGCACGCACCGTGAAGTTCAACCACTGCACTTGTTCATAATCCACTGTCCGATTGGCCACAATTTTACCTGTGGATAGTGATTTAGAAAGACACGCACCATGTAGATTAGAGATGGAATTAAATCACCCATTTGCCAAGCTTCAATCATTTAGGGATAAGGGTTAGACCACTGATAGAAATGTGAATATATTCATGTGTGTAACCTGTAGAAGGGTCTTCAAGTCTTATGTAGTCTCCACGGGGCAGGTGTAGGAGCTGGTAGATGATCTGTCCGTTGGGCCCTTTATCAGGATCCACAGCCGTCACTGACAGCAGTGTGGTACCAGACACAGCACCCTCTAGAATCCTCTCGGAGAAGTTCGCTACCCCGAAAGGACGAAAACGAGGAGCGTTGTCATTCACATCCAGCACGTTGATGGTTAATTTAGCTGTGGGGAGAAATACAATTTAAATGAGTTGATTTCCCCGAAAAGAGGAAAGGAAACTAAATGTTTCCCCCAGGCTGATTTAGTGCTGGTCAAGAAAAAAAAATCATGGGAAGGGAAACCTGACAAACTGGAAGTTGGTTACCAGCATGGTTTCTGGTTAACTTTGCTAGTCAAGCCAGTTAATAAGCCCAGAGCACACACTGGTCTTTTCAGTAGATGCAATAAAAGAAAAAAGATTGCAATGTTATCAAACTTAAAGGAATAGTTGCAGATGTAGATGAGTTTTAGATAGAAATGAGTTTGTTTCTTCAGCGGAACAGATTTGGAGAAATGCAGCATTTACATCACTTGCTCACCAATGGATCCTCTGCAAGGAACAGGTGCCGTCAAAATGAGAGCTTGAACAGATGCTGAGAGCTCAAACAGATGCTCAAAACAATAATCCACAAGCGTATTTGTAATAAACCAGATTTTCGCTTCACAAGACATTAATGGATGTACTGGAGCTGTGTGCACTACTTGTGGATTATTGTGATGATTTTATCAGATGTTTAGACTCTCATTCTGACGGCACCCATTCGCTGCAGAGGAATCATTGATGAGCAAGTGATGCAATGCTAAATTTCTCCAAATCTCCAAGCTCCAATGAAGAAACAAACTCATCTGCATCTTGGATGACCTGAGGGTGAGTAAAATAAATAGATGAACAAATGAAAACAGGAGGGACAGAAAGACAGAAAGAAGTAAGTAGACAGAAAGATCTTTCTTACCGTTGGGTACACTGACGGACATGTCAATAACATCACTGGCATTGTCATGCACTGAAACGATGATCTCAAAAGTGGCAACCAGCTCTCGGTTCAAGGGGTTTCGTACAAACACAGCACCTGAGAATAAAGATGGACACAAATATCAACACAAAACGACAGAACATGGTTCCCAGAAGTAAAAATCAAATTCATTTTCTCCATAGAAAATAGATTTTTTATAAAAATGTATAGTGTTTAGTTGCTGAATTACAATTGAAGAGCTACATGTGACATCTCAGAGGGCTAAAAGTGCTACTTCTGCAGCAAAAATATCTTAATTGCTCACCTGTGTAAAAGTCAATTCCAAACGACTGCTGCAGCCCATCCACTGGATTATTCCCATCATCCTTTGCTTCCACAGAGATGATGTAATACTCCAGTCGGGGTCGTAGATCAGGGTCCTCGGCAGTGAGCGTAGCTATAACCTCTCCTGGCGGTGTTGACTCGTTAACGCTGATAGTCTGCACAGGCCGTATGAAACGAGGACGAGAGTCATTGACATCGTCCAGAACAACAGTTAACGTCGCCGTTCCTGAGAGAGGGGGTGTGCCTCGGTCAGTTGCTATGACAACTAGACGGTACGAGCTACGCTCCTCTCGGTCCAGTGTAGCATTGCCCACCACAACGGCACCAGAGAGAGCGTCAACAATGAAACGGTCCTGAGCGCCGCTGTCTAACCGATACTGCAGCCAACCATTAGAGCCGCCATCAGCGTCACTCGCCGATAGCTGCGTTACTACCACACCTGAAAATACACACAATGATACATTTTTAGTTTTAGCAATTTTAGTATTTCAAATGAAACTTGTTTTGTTCAGTATTTCAAATGTTTTTTAATGTAATATTTATATTTTATTTTATTTCAGCTTTACTTCAATGTAGAAATATATATATATATATATATGAACGAAGAAATAATAAAATAAAAAAATAAAATAAATTTGTAAATAAACAATACTTATAAAAATAAAATACTTATAAATATGAATTATTAACTATAACATTAATTATTAGCAATATTTATTATATTGATTATTGTTATTATTACAACAACAACAACAACAACAACAACACACTCCCACTCTTTGCAATGGGGACCAACAAACCAGATTAAAGTAGCTTCTACCTCCATCAGTTGATACTGTCTCTCTCACCTGTGGGGCTGTTTTCTGGCAGGCGTACAGCGAAACTGGATGGATTGAAGACAGGTGGGTTGTCATTTATGTCGAGGATGGTGATTGTGAGTGGAACGGTGCTGTTTACACTCCCACTCTTTGCAATGGGGACCAACAAACCAGATTAAAGTAGCTTCTACCTCCATCAGTCTCTCTCACCTGTGGGGCTGTTTTCTGGCAGGCGTACAGCGAAACTGGATGGATTGAAGACAGGTGGGTTGTCATTTATGTCGAGGATGGTGATTGTGAGTGGAACGGTGCTGTTTAAACCTCCCACATCCTCCCCAAGCAGAAACAGCTCCACCCGCGGCACAGAGAAAGCCTCCCGGTCCAGCACAGCACCAGCACGCGCCGATACCACCCCTAGAGAAACAGAGAGAGGGGGTGGAACAGAGAACGTGTCATGAGCAGGAGTAGTGCTTGATTACGAGAAACTCTGTGGGTGTATGAAAGGTGGGAGGACTGCTATCTTGCATAACTGACACCACAGATATAAAACTATCTACATATTTAAAGGAATTAAATTTAAGATCATTTAATCATTGAAAAAAAGACCAATTTAAGACCAACTTTGAAAAAAGATTGTATTAAAAGTTACATTTATTTGATGTTAAAATACTTTCTTAATTTAATATACAAAGTAAGTAAACTAAATAGTGCAAACTATATTATTGAGCATCCTGACCAACCTGACACAGCAAAACTGACTTGAGTTTATATGTTTTTCAACCAATGGCAGACGGGGAATGTTTGGAAAATCTGTTATTATTTTTCCACTTTCGTTTGGTGACACAAAACTAAATAAACAAAACAAAACAAAATAAACAAACAAAACAAAACAAAACAAAGCAAAGCAAAGCAAAACACAAAACAAAACAAAACAAAACAAAACAAAACAAAACAAAACAAAACAAAACAAAACAAAACAAAACAAAACAAAACAAAACAAAACAAAACAAAACAAAACAAAACAAAACAAAACAAAACAAAACAAAACAAAACAAAACAAAACAAAACAAAACAAAACAAAACAAAACAAAACAAAACAAAACAAAACAAAACAAAACAAAACAAAACAAAACAAAACAAAACAAAACAAAACAAAACAAAACAAAACAAAACAAAACAAAACAAAACAAAACAAAACAAAACAAAACAAAACAAAACAAAACAAAACAAAACAAAACAAAACAAAACAAAACAAAACAAAACAAAACAAAACAAAACAAAACAAAACAAAACAAAACAAAACAAAACAAAA
>NW_015506432.1:97256-106871 GCF_001515645.1 Sinocyclocheilus grahami | reverse complement strand
AATACTTATAAAAATAAAATACTTATAAATATGAATTATTAACTATAACATTAATTATTAGCAATATTTATTATATTGATTATTGTTATTATTACAACAACAACAACAACAACAACAACACACTCCCACTCTTTGCAATGGGGACCAACAAACCAGATTAAAGTAGCTTCTACCTCCATCAGTTGATACTGTCTCTCTCACCTGTGGGGCTGTTTTCTGGCAGGCGTACAGCGAAACTGGATGGATTGAAGACAGGTGGGTTGTCATTTATGTCGAGGATGGTGATTGTGAGTGGAACGGTGCTGTTTAAACCTCCCACATCCTCCCCAAGCAGAAACAGCTCCACCCGCGGCACAGAGAAAGCCTCCCGGTCCAGCACAGCACCAGCACGCGCCGATACCACCCCTAGAGAAACAGAGAGAGGGGGTGGAACAGAGAACGTGTCATGAGCAGGAGTAGTGCTTGATTACGAGAAACTCTGTGGGTGTATGAAAGGTGGGAGGACTGCTATCTTGCATAACTGACACCACAGATATAAAACTATCTACATATTTAAAGGAATTAAATTTAAGATCATTTAATCATTGAAAAAAAGACCAATTTAAGACCAACTTTGAAAAAAGATTGTATTAAAAGTTACATTTATTTGATGTTAAAATACTTTCTTAATTTAATATACAAAGTAAGTAAACTAAATAGTGCAAACTATATTATTGAGCATCCTGACCAACCTGACACAGCAAAACTGACTTGAGTTTATATGTTTTTCAACCAATGGCAGACGGGGAATGTTTGGAAAATCTGTTATTATTTTTCCACTTTCGTTTGGTGACACAAAACTAAATAAACAAAACAAAACAAAATAAACAAACAAAACAAAACAAAACAAAGCAAAGCAAAGCAAAGCAAAGCAAAACACAAAACAAAACAAAACAAAACAAAACAAAACAAAACAAAACAAAACAAAATAATGGACTGTACTAGCAGAAAAAAACTCTACTACTACTACTACATCAATGTGAGCAGTCGAACTGAATATTACCCTCTTGATATTATCTCTTGAAGACATCAACATAAAGTTTTTAAAAACACCTTGAGGCCTTTCATTTTGGAAAACATGAAAACAAAACAGACATAATCGATAGCATCTGTGCTTAACTTCAGACCTGTGCGGGAGTCTATGGAGAAGAGGTCCACTCTGTTTCCCAGGAGACGATACCTCACCACCGCATTCTCCCCAATGTCTTTGTCCTCTGCTAGAACTGGGCCGTTTAGAATCAATACAGTGGTGCCTGATGGACAGACAGACAGACAGAGGTTCAGCTTAGATCTGATGTTAAATGAGTCATGACCATCACTGCTCATCTTGTATTTATTTCCTCTCAGAGTATGTTATATTAGTATTTAGAATCAATACAGTGGTGCCTGATGGACAGACAGACAGACAGACAGAGGTTCAGCTTAGATCTGATGTTAAATGAGTCATGACCATCACTGCTCATCTTGTATTTATTTCCTCTCAGAGTATGTTATATTAGTCACAACTTCGGCTGCCCAAAACTTAGTTTTTCATGCTTATTTTCATGATTAATAGCAGACTCGTGATGTCTCCTGAAATCCTAAATCACACCGTTTACCACCATTTACACCAGAGGAGAAAGTTTCTCTTGAGGTTTTTTCTCCACTGCGGGCACCTGGAGGAGTATGGGTTCCTTGCTACTGTTGCCTTTGTCTTGCTCAGTTGGAGTTTAAAAGACAATTAATGTTTAAAAAAGTATTATCTGTTTGACTGCACTGACACTATCGGATGAGAACAAAACTTGAATTACACTATAATGACATTATTGTTTTCTGCAGAGATGCATATGAAGTTGTTTCATAATTGATGACTTTTGTAAAACTGACAGTTATCGAACTGAATTGGATCAACACTGAACTAAACTGAGCTGAATAATGACACTAATGTTTTCTGTCGAGCAGCTTTATTGCTCAATCAAATTAGTTTCATAACTGACGAACTGCAGCATTGACACTTTTACTGAAATGAATCACTGAGCTGAATAATGATTGTCTTCTGTAGACCTGCTTATACCTTTAAGACTTCTTAGTAAACTTGTTGGTTAATCTCTTCACGTATAAAATACGTAATAGTGCTTATTTATGGGTTTCAGATTTATATTATGTTCTAAATACCAAATAGGTGTTATCAATGTGTAATTGTGAGCGATGATTTGATGTTAACACAAAATGTCAGAAATTGTATTTTTGTTCTGAATTCTGAAAGTTACACAATGTATTCATAGTGCAACAAACTTCTGCTTCAAAACCTTTGTCATTACAAAGGCAATCAACACAGATATAAACAAGATTAAAAAGCTTTTCTTCTTAGCCCTACATGATCTTAATTTCTGAGAGTCAGGATGTCGTTAGAGAGAACACTGGGTACCTGTGGGGGAGTTTTCACTGATCTCGCCCCTGTAGCTGGACTGGGTGAAGATGGGCCTGTTGTCATTCACATCCAGCACAGTCACCACCAACAACTCTGAATCCTGAGCAGAGAGAAAAGAGTCTCATGACAAAGTTATCCTGATGATGCCTTTCATGCCATCTGTGAAACCTGAATATGTTGTGTTATTTACCCTGCGTGCAATGCGAGGGTTGTCTGGGTTATCTTTGACGGTGATGGTGAGGCTGTATTCAGCCACTCTCTCTCTGTCCAGCGGCCTGTTTACCTGAACTACACCTGACTGGAGGGAAGAGCACATTAGTCTATTCACTCTTACATTATTATTTCTGTCTCTTATCAAAAAAGGGGGAAAAATTATTTTCTTCCCTATATCCCTCTGTCTCTTACGGTCTCATTAATGTAGAATGATCCATCACTGTTGCCGGCGGTGATGCTGTATGTGAGGAGAGCATTGCGGTCGCTGTCAGAGTCTTGTGCCCGCACTTGCGTGATGGAGGTGTGGATCGGTGCTCCCTCGCTCACGCTGGTGTTATAGGGTAAGTTGAGCAGGATGGGGTCGTTATCATTAATGTCCAACACCTGAATGCTCACTACCACCTGACACAGAAAAACAAAACCACAATATGAATTATGGGAAATATAAGTAATTCAGTACATACTAATTCACACATATAAACCATACTAAATAGTTTAAAATAACACAATTAATGTGGCTTGAAACCCATTTCCTATTATTAAGTGTGTATTTGTGCATGCTTTATAGATTTAAAGCATTTTCTTTCAATGTTTTCAATGGAAAAATGACAGATTTGGGGAACAATGTAATTGTGTTTTTTTTTCTGATACAAATTTCAATTGCATTTATTTTTTTAAAGCTCTGGGTTTGCTGTGTTTGTTTGTAGGACTGCACAATTTAGCCAAAATGTTTTGTAATTATATATCAATATGACTAGAAAAAATTATAAAAATAACAATTATTATTATTATAAAATAAAACTATTAAAAATAAATATTGTTGTGGTAAAATTTCACTGTAAAATACAAATTGAGGATTTAAGTAAACTAATATAATTATAATTTTATTTTACAACTGTAAAATTACAATACTAATATTTATGACTGATTTAACTGCTTCATTTATATATACAGTATATTATAGATTTGAATAACTGCGGACAAAAAAAGGCTAATAGAATAGGGGGAAAATTTGTGATCTTTCTGATAACATTTTTAAAATTTTTATTTATTTAAAAAAATAATATTTTTAATCACCAGGTTTGCTGTGCTTTTTTGTATTAAAAAAAGAAATACTACTATTGCAAAGTAAAATAAAAGATTTAGTTTAAGACAATTTTTTAATTTTCAAATGTTAAAACCATCTAACTTTTATTTTGGTGAACTACAGGGAGGCCTTAAAGCTTCTCCTTTGTTGACAACAGATGGATTATAAGCACGATTACAAGGAAGATAGTCGGAATATATTGCATTCCCAAATGCAACCCAAACTCAGAGCAGATGCAGAGCAGCATTTACTGTGAACCGAGCTTCTCTAAGAACAAGGTTTTTTTTTTTTGCACAAGTAGCTCTTGTGCAAAAGAACCCAATGCAGTCTCGTTTTGAAAAACACAGCTCATATATCTAATTAGATTTCAGACTTTTCAGTTTCAATTTTCAGTTTTATTTAGATCAATTGTGAAGCTCTAATGACAAGAGATGCTGTTTTTAAAAGTATGAAAATAATGAATTTTAGTAATAACAAATATCAATGTAATTAATTTAGCTTGATGCTTAACTACAAATCCAAACTGTACACAACAAAGAGGTTTGTGGTGTCACAGTGCAATTTAGTATGTCCCAATACTGGCCTACTGTCTTCCCACATACTCAAAAGTATGTACTTTCCCATCAGTTCATAATTTTTGGCATAGTAGAAGATTAAGAACTGAATGTGTGTGGGGGTGTTTACCGTAGCGCTGAGCGCTGGCGTTCCCAGATCTTTGGCAGTAATGGTGATGTTGTAATAGGCGATAGTTTCTCTGTCCAGCTCCACATCTCTCCTCACTCGTAACTCTCCCTCAACCGATGAAATGACAAACTCATCTGAGAAAGAGAGAGACAGAAAGAAACAGAGATAGAGAGAAAGGAACAACTCCATTTTAAAGGCAGACAGGAAATTGCAACACAAATAATTTTTCTGATTGGATCTGAATAAACTGTCTACCACACACACACACTTTTCAGGTCCCCTGCGGTGATGCTGTACTCCACTTTTCCGTTGGATGCCGAGTCGGCATCCGCTGCTTTAACGGTCCACACACGTGGACCCGGCTGACCCTCTGTGATTTCAAACGGACCTTCGAATGGTCTCGGGAAGATGGGTGCATTATCGTTCACATCTACCACATTCACCAGGACCTGCGGTAAGGGGAGTGTGTGAGTGTGATATAAAGTAATCATGTGGATTGTATATGTGTGTGTAGCAGATATGAACTCACTGTGGTGCTGGAGGTCAGTCTGAACTGAGGTATAGGACACTGATCTGTAGCTGTGACCGTCAGCACATAATGACCATTACTGATCTCATAATCCAGCTCCTTAATGACCACAATCTGACCCTGTCAACACACACAACAAACCCACAATGAACACGCACAGCATCATCATGAATCATTCTCAGAAAGTCTTTTGTAAACTATCTTGTCTCTTTTGAAAGATTTTTTAAATGTACTTTTATTCTGCAAGGATGCAATAAATTGATCAAAAGAGACATTTATAATGTTACAAAAGACTTCTATTTCAAATAAATGCTGTTCATTTAAACTTTCTTTTCATCAAAGAATCCTGAAAAAATATATCACAGTCTCCACAAAAATGTTAAGCAGTTTTCAACATTGATAATAATAAGAAATGTTTCTTGAGCTGCAAATCAGAATGATTTCTGAAGGATCATGCGACACTGAAGACTGATGCTGAAAATTCAGCATTGCATAACAACAATAAATTACATTTAAAAAAAATATATTCCTTTTTTAAAAAAATTTTTATTGAAATAATATTTCACAATATTTCTGTTTTTACTGTATTTTTAATCAAATTAATGCAGCCTCAATCAGAACATTTAAAAAATCTTACTGACTGGGAGAAAAGTTTTTCATTCAGTATTTGTCACCATTTCATTGTTTACACTTATATTGGACTTTTCAGGCTCAGTTTTAGAAAAACTATATATAATCTAATGTGTTTACTTGGGTCATTATGTAAATGAGTTATCTATGTAATCTATGCAAACTCTAAGTATTTGAATTCAAAAATTACGGTGTTGGGTTAAAATAATAATGCAGTCAATTGTGTACAAACACAATCCTGGTTTACAGTCTGTCACTCTCTGACCCCCTCACCGTTATGCTATTGATCTGGAACGTCTGGGCCAGGTTGCCCTTGGAGATGGCATAGCGGATGGTTCCATTGAGTTCTTCATCAGGATCGATGGCAGTAACTGTTGCGATAATGGCTCCTACAGTGTTTGGCCCCTCTCTGAGCTCCGTCACATACTCTTCCTCTGGAAACTCAGGCGCATTGTCATTTTCATCAATTATACGGACCCAAACGATGGTGGACGTCTGTGGAAATGGATGACAAACAGCAAAACATGAAACACTTGTAATCATTTTTCAGTAATAACTATATATGTAAACATGCCCCTTAAAAATAAATGTGAGAAGTGTATCAATGCATTGCAAAAATAAAACTTTCAATATATTATTTCATTTAAATAAATAAATAGTATGTTACAGAATCTGTCTACAGCAAGGCAATGTTTATGGTCTTTGGATGAAAGTATTTGCATGTGAACACACTATGCATCAGTGTGGAGCAACCTTTATCTCATGGTATCATGGTAAACTAGTGTAGCAAGTTTGAATGCTATTTGCATAACCTGATGGTGTGTGTGATGGCAGGAGGTTACTGATGTGTGCATTTCTTCTGGCGTCTGACGCTATCAGGTATCAGATCCAAACTGATACCATGTCTCCCCTCAAAATACACTCAAGCAGTTCGCACAAGCGCTGAAACTGAAATTTGGTCAACTATGACAAACATTGTGAATATGGTGCGGCAAGAAAAACATTGTAAAATATTGCAAAATTCAGAGTCATCGAAAGTCTGTATAAAACTGATCTTTGTCTGCTGTTAAAAACCTCAGAGACAGCTGTCCTAAAATATAAAGGCTGTTTTATATTTTCATTTATATTGTGAGAAAAAAGTGATATTATAAACACAACATGCTTTGAATATTAATATCTATACTAAAGCCAAATTAAACAAATTAACAAGCATTATTATCATTAAATTATATATATATATATATTATATATTATATTATATTATATATATATATATTAATATATATTCATACTCATTTAATTATTGCAGAAAAATTAACGTCCAGAAATGTGAAGTAAAATTTACCATTTCAGTTATATAATTATATTAAATTAATAAGTAATTATATTACTACATATTACAAAAACGTTACACTTTGAATGATAATTAGTTTTTAAATAATTATTATAATTTTTATTTAAATAGATAACTGATGAAACATTATTTGAAAACATATTTACATATTAGTATAATGGCATACTAATGCTGTTCAGTTGCTTTGTCACAATCTGTATTGTTAAAAGCGCTATATAAATAAAGGTGACTTGACTTGACTTGACATACAAAAAGCAACTTTAATTATATTACTACACATTACCAAAAAAAATCCAATCCATTTAAATAGACAACAGATAAACATTATTTTATTTATTTATTATATCACACTTCAAAGACAAAATCATACTGATTTTTATTTTTATTTTTTTACATGTGTCATTATATAAGTAGATGACCTATTATTAAAGAAAAAAGCAAACTGCAGTTGTAGTCTAGTGGGAGGAGTGAGAGCTTAGGGAGGAGAGAAATGACTGAGTGAAGTAAGTTGGTGCTTCTTGTTTCAGTGCTTTACTTCTGATATGATTCTTGAAGTAACTTACTGTAAGAGCCGGCACAGCAGTTCACAATACACGGTAATAAGAAGAAGACTACATAAGATTTCTGTCATCACAGCTGGAGAAACTGAAGACATTTCAACAGTTTTGTGAACGTTACAGGAGATCAGGACTGATGGATGTATTTTGCTCTTTGTTGCTCTGCTTTCATCTCTTAACTGCAGTTCAAGGTAAATCTACACTGAAATTTATTTCTGGACTAGTGGTACAGAATACGTTCTTGCATTGCTGATCTGTTTTTTATTTAATAGCTGGTCTGTGTACATATGCATCACACTGACGTATTTGGCTGTCAGTCGCGTTTTACCCTTTTTATGCGTTTTAATATCGCGGTTCACGTTTTAAATACGGGGCCCCTGTGTTCTTTTCAATCCCGTTGCGTTCCGAGCGCGTTCTGTGTGAACGGCCCTGATTCTGACATTTGTTTACTTGTGAAACGTCCTCAAGGCTGATCGGGCGTGTGTCAGCTTGCTTTAAAACTGAAAACCAACTTTTCGTCCCCTCAAGTTTTGGCCTGAAATCAACACTCAACTCTACAAAAAGACCGTCATCTGTCAATAGTTTGTGATCGATTGTGTTTTATGTTACTGCTCAACTTAACACTATTCAGCGACACGCTACTTTCCTCACATTTAGTTCAGCGGCTCCTTTTAATTTTCTACCGTGGTTTAAAGCCGTGTAATTTTGCCCAAATACTTAGATATTTGGTGAAGTCATACCGACAAGAACGATCAAAGATTTGGTGCATCCAGTCACTGAAATTAACGCTTTCTCGTGTGTAGAGATAACAAGCAAATCATTTTATAATGCTGTTGTGACGACTGCTTGATTCATGAATATTAATTAATAAAGTCAGGTTTATCTAGCTGATTGGCTTAAACGTTAGTGGGCGTTAAACAGCTAGCGGATCCTACAATGCTGAATACTTAGCTTGTGAATATTAATGTAGTTGGAGTGCCTAATTAATATGCATTAGCTAAGTTGGTCAACAGTAGTGTTCTAAATTTAATTATGCAAAACCAGTGTTTTCAACGTCTGCTACACGCATTTGACCATTATTAAACGCTATAATCACGATGTGTCGTCTTAACCCGAATTTAACAGACGTTAAAAAACAATTCAAATCAGAATGCATTCCTTCAAGTTGAGGCGCCTCTGCGCAGACCGATCGTTGTATGACATCACAGTACCGTGAGAGCTATACTTTGATGTCATCGAATGTATCGACTCGCGGTACTTTGATGTCATACACAGATCGGTCTGCGCAGCGCACGCTCCCTGGATCTTGTGTTCTGCAGTGAGGGGCTACTGGGGCTGTTTAAGTCTAACACACCTACAGACTCCAAATCTTTGGAGTCTCACCTCAGTCGTGGTATTGAGGGTGGAAGAGAGCGCTGGACATTCACTCCCCCCACCTACAATCCCTTTCAATTATACTTTACGTTGCTTCTTGAAGCTTGACAGTGTGAGGAATAGTTAGAAATGTACTGATAATCCTGCCCTCCAAAAAAAAACTCTTAAATGTCATTTGGATTTGTGTTCATTTCCAAAATAGTGTCTTTAGATGCATCACACCAGGTTTGACATTTATCAGGTGACCGATTTTACAGAAGTCATGATCAGTGAACAACTTAAAACGATTGCAAAAAAGGAAGACGGTGTTTGAATTTTTTTGGTGTCCTTTTGGATCTCGGCAGCATAAATCACCATTCATTTTCTTTGTATGTAATCCAACCCCAGCTAGATTGCTAAAGCTGCTTAATCTGGGGAACCACTACACACACACACACAGATACACACACAATGATGGTACATACACAATTTTAAGCAAATGTGCACACACCACACAAACAGACACATTTTTCTTCCTCACGGTAGTCACAGGATGTACCCACAGTTTCAATTAAAACTTAACACACGCATGCAAATCTGCACACAATCATACAAAACCCAGAGTCTCGTGAGTAGGCGAACGTTATGAGGTCCAGCTCAGTCTCCACACATACACAGACACACGCCTCCTCTCCTTTAACATTTAACTCAGCGGAATTTACAGAATGTCAATGTTCCCCTTTTCTCCCTCATTTCATA
>NW_015506432.1:95867-97246 GCF_001515645.1 Sinocyclocheilus grahami | reverse complement strand
AGCGCTGGACATTCACTCCCCCCACCTACAATCCCTGCCGGTACCCAGACTCGAACCTGTGACCTTTGGGTTTTAAATCCGACTCTCTAACCATTAGGCCACCAAAAAAAAAAACCCTAGACAAAAAAATTTCATAGTAAAATTACATTAAAGCTTCTGTCTGCCAAAATTATATACAAGGTTTTATATGAAAATAATCCATGTTTCAGTTGAATTTACCCAGCTTCAGTTTGCAAATGAAGCCATTAATCCATAGACTGTGGCTGGTTCATCATTTAGCTAATATTGATTTTTGCCAATTTTAGTGCGGTTGGTCTAAAGCTAAACAGTATGAGATGTGGGCCTTCAGAAATCGGTTGAAGGTGTGAGGCTTGTTCCAAGAGGGAAGCTGTTAAAGCTGAGTAACCGTCCGATCAGTTCTCCATGCAGGGGGTATCGATTTGAAGAGTGAGGACATGTGCACTTTCTCAAAAAGCCTGATGGTTTCATCCTAACCAGGACTGAGACATCAAGATGTGTTTGAAACAGAGATACGGAGCAAATATTTATTAGAGAGAGAAAGGAAGACAGACAGAAAGGATCCCAGATGGAATGAGACTATCTGTGGATATTGCACCAGGATTAGATTCCTGACCCCCTGGGTTTGCCATTCCCCATGAGAGGCTACATCCACATTGCCTTCTCTGTAAAAATATGAAGAGGACAAAATTACTGACTAAGAACTAAGAGAAAAATAACATGAGGGAGGAAAAATGATGCAACCATGAGCATTAGTGTTGCTTGCTAAAGCAAACATTACCATTGCTTATTGTTATTGACGCTTAAGACTGGTCGACCACAGAAACGGTGCCTTTTTAAAACACTCGTTATTTCAAATACAAATAAGCACAGAAAATCCACAAAGATAAAATTGATTTTGCTTCTGGAAATGTCAAATAGTCTATTACGAAAACAATACATGAAGTTGAGGGAGGGCAGATACTGATCTGCAGGAGGTTTCAGGTGGAACGGGACGGTCCCTCACAGTCACGCTCTCTGCAGATGAGAGGGAGGTGCCTAGACCCCTATGGCTTTCATTAACACCTTTTAACGAGGCTCGTATACAAATAGAGATAGCAAGAACAAAGAAATGAGACTAACATGTAGGTGGGGGCTGAAAAGGGGGTTCTTTCTTTAAATAACAGCTCACACAAATACAAAAATGCACTTCTCATGACCTTGTAGTTTTGTCTTCCATGAAGCTCAGTGTCTGAATGGCTCTTTATCATAAATACATGCCTACTGTCAAGCTTCAAAAAGGACAAAAGCAGCATAAAATACGATCAACTATCACATGGCTTCAGAAAACCTGGACAATTGTGTACTTTTTTTTTTTTTTT
>NW_015506432.1:94155-95784 GCF_001515645.1 Sinocyclocheilus grahami | reverse complement strand
GATTTTACAGAAGTCATGATCAGTGAACAACTTAAAACGATTGCAAAAAAGGAAGACGGTGTTTGAATTTTTTTGGTGTCCTTTTGGATCTCGGCAGCATAAATCACCATTCATTTTCTTTGTAATGAAAACAAGAAACATGGCAAAATATCTTTAAAGGGGCTTCAATGGTTGTGGTTCATAGACATTCTTTCTCTATAAAATGAAGCACATTCTGGAAAAGTAAAGTTCGTGGCACATAATGATTCTTCAAATATCAGTAATATATATCTAAATGTGATTCTTCAAATATCAGTACTGAAGTACAGGATGGATTCTTATGTCCTTGTAAATTCTGTGACACAGATGCTTTTGTGTTGATATCACAGATAAACACATTTGCAGACAGATGCCCTCAAGCAGGGAACGTTTCATTATTATTTCTCTCGCTCAGATGAGTCTGAGAATGTTCTGAGCTCAACTCAAGTTATGCTATCAGTCAACAATAAATTTGAATCGTGCTTACGTTGTTTTGAACCTTTCTTGAATGGATCAATGGCTGTTTAAGCAACAGTTTGGATTGGCTCTGCCTCCAAAACACTTTCTAACATGCCTTTGATCTAATCACGACCCAGTACTCAGCGACGGGACGATTATGTCCAGAGTGCAGGGGAGTATTTCATCCAGTCACAACAAAGACGTGTTGAACCCCTGGCAGCTGCCAGAGCGGATTCCCTGCACAGGATCTCACGGGGTGGAATATGGAGCCTTGGACCGGATAATTATGAACGCTGATTGGGAATATGGGGGCGGATGAGGTTTATAGGGAATAATAGGGCAAGAGGGGTTTGAACTGTATTGTGTCAGTGAGAGAGGAACAGACACACTGCCCTGAGTGCACTTTATCACAAAGACGTCGTTTCCTATTGCTCTTCCTGACACACATACACATAGACTTAAGCTATGTACATTTAAGTAACTCAAGGCATCTTAAATGAAGAACAGTTTACACACATTAAGGTCAGCTACACAAGTTTCTGACTGACAGGCAGCCATGCATTCAAGCAGTCAATATCTAGGTCAGTCATTCATAAATATAGGAAATATTTATCCATTCATGAGAAACCTGGGTCTTTCCTATTTTATTTGTCTGGTTGATAAACGTTCAGTTTTGGTTCATAGGGTTTGTATGTGTGATTAGGGTGTAGGTCTGCTTTGTCTATTACAGGATAGGAAACAATGCACTCGCTGCGCCACCATTCTACACACACACACACACACACACACACACACACAATGAAACTTAAGCACAAACATGGTTATGGATATAAGAAACAATAGCAGCAGAGGACTGAAGTCTGAAGTGACACCTGCTGTTGTTTGTACATTAATGTGGTGGAAATGCTGTGCTTCCACAGAGCACATCCGGGTTTCACAAAGCTTGTTTTTCAAATTTCTTTAATTACTGTTATTGTAATTTAGTATACATTTAAGCAACACTTAAACAGGTACTGATGTGAATGGAGTTAAAAAAGCACAGCTTTCAAGCAAGCATTTCAAGAGTCCTTTATTGATTTAAAATAAAAAAATTAAATATTTATTATGCATGTAGAAATATTACACACACACTCATAGGCCTATATATATATA
>NW_015506432.1:66152-94061 GCF_001515645.1 Sinocyclocheilus grahami | reverse complement strand
TATATATATATATATATTAAATTATTTTTTTTACAAACAATTTGATAAATTGATGAAAAATTATTAAAATTATAATAAAAAATTAAAAAACAATAAAATAATGTCTAACAAATCACTTGTTCAGTGACACTCATACACTATTGATAATAAATGTGTAAATATTGTGTATATATATGAGAAAAAAAGAAAGTTGATTTGATATTAAAATCATAAATAAATTAAAAATAATATTATAATGTATATCAAATTACTTGTTCAGTGACACTTGTTAAATGTGTGGCTTAAATTTTGACAGTGATTGAACATTTTTAAGATAAAGACAACCGCTAAAGCACAGCCACAGATACTGCAGTAAACAAACTCTGATAAATGTGCAGAGATGCACATGTGGTCAGCTGACTCTAAAGTGCTGAACGTCACACATTACAATACCAAATGCACACTTTCTATGAGGAAGCTCAAGAAATCCACTGTCAAATACAGATATTGCTGTATGTCTTTGCCTGTGCTGACATCCAAAAAATAAAGAAAGGTTGAAACTTAAATTCAAAATGAATAGTCAAATTTAAAATTCAAATTTCAATATTTTGTATGCATTTCCATTTTTTGAGAAAATCAACTTACAAAAGCTTTACAGTTGTCTGTAGTAATTAAGCTGGGACATGAAAACGTATTTTTATGATCTACACATTATATCGAATATTACATTTAAATATACAATCACTGTTTTCTCTCTCTGTCTCTCCAGTGAGCGGTGAGCGTCACTCTTTCAGTGTCTCTGTGCCCCATCGGGTCTACGAGTGTCCTGAAGGGGCCAATGTCACTTTAACATGTGTTCAGTCCGGATCCAAGACTTTTTCGGAGGATAGGTTGTGGAACACCTGGCTCTTCACACCTCACTCGCAGGAGCGCTGCCACAAGGGTGCACATCCACGCGGGTCTAGTTACTCCAACCGCACAATTGGCGTGCAATACATCGAAGACAAGAAGGCTTTCTCCATCATCTTGCAGAACATCAAGCACAAGGACCAGGGAAAATACTGCTGTCTGATTCTGGAAGTTCATAACAAGCAAAAGGTGGAGCAGGGGGGCCATGAATTCATCTACCTGAATGTGGTGCCATGTAAGTGAGTGAGGAGAGAGGTCAGGTGTGACATTCATGTATCCCCTCTGTTTTTGTGTGATCTTAACATATTTCGCATTTCCACAGCGATGGGAAATACTCAAAACGGCAGTCTGAAGTGTTTGGAGTGGTCTCACAGTCCTTCAGATGGTACATTCAACACCACACTCAAATTATACAACGGCTCTAAAAAGTATTAAAACATTTAGAAAGTCTGTCAAAGTGGCATCTGTAATTGAATGATGCTAGTTTTTCTGAGAACTAGCTTCCACTTTTGTTCAATGAAAGTTCCTCTCAAGTTCACAAATAGAGTTTTGTGAATAAGACATGTATAATGAGCCTATCTGATGATAATGACTTAAAGGGATAGTTCACCCAAAAATGAAAATTCTGTCATCATTTACTCACCCTCAATTTGTTCCAAACCTTTATGAGTGGATAACCAAAACATTGTTGGTCACCATTGACTTCCATAGTATGGAAGAAAAAAAAACTATGGAAATCAATGAAAGTGTTAGGTTACCCAAAACACTTTCAAATATCTTCTTTTGAGTTCAGCAGCAGATTACCATTTTTGGGTGAACTATGCCTTTAATTTCTTTTCTATTTTGCACCAGTAACGTCTCAGTTTTTCTGTTTTTTAGACTCGTTGGCTGAAGGTCTGGCTATCACAGCCTGTGTCGTTTTCATTCTGTGCCTTCCGCTCATACTGATGCTGGTTTACAGACAGAGACAAACAGTAGAGCGGCACAGACGTGAGTACACACACACACACACACACAACACGTACACTTAGTCATGAATTGCTCACACACTTACTCTGACCTATATTGTGTGTGAGAGTACGTTGCACATGTCTTGCACTGCAGAGACTGCTGATAGGAGTACAGTAGCTGCACTAATTGTTTTAAAGAGACTGCATATCCTTTCTCACTATGAACCATTTCCTGTTCCTGTTTTTATCAGGTGCACACGAGCTGGTGCGTATGGACAGGTGAGTTTCCATAGTGACCAAAATACTTAGACTACACAAAGGATATTTGGCTGAATCTCACAAAAACATACAAACTGAATTTCACCTTTGAATTAATATAAATACAAACAAGTAATTACAGAACAAAGCTAATGTTCAAAACCAATAAATACTTTTTATTTTTTTTGTATTGTGACATTATTTTGATCATAATAAACTACATCTCCCTTTTAAATTCCTATTGTTTATTATTAGCTACTTTTGATTTTGAGATGATATATATATATATATCTCTCTCTCTCTCTTTCTAGTGAAGCACAGGCTCATGATAACCCAGTGTTTTTGGGTGATTCTCCACAACCTAAACCTCGGACTGTATCCCAAATAATGAGGCAGTCATCTGAAACAGGACGCCATCTCCTGTCAGATCCCGGCACTCCATTCTCTCCAAACATACAAGGAGAATTGTTTTTCCCAGCACAGGGTATGACTCTCACTCACTCACACACTCACACACTCACACACACACTCACACACTCAAGTGTTTACGCAATCAAAACAGAGGGCATTTGATTCACTTCTAAGTCTTAAAGATGCAGTAGCAAAAACAGACTTGGTAATTATAAAGATTAGAGAAAGGGTGGAAAAATTTTTAATGTAAAACTAAATTATGGCTTATTTAAGGTAATTATAAGGTAATAATTTGACTTTATTTTCCCAGAACCCATCCCTGAGTGTCCCAACTTAATGGAGTAAAAGACGTCACGTCCACCCCAGGAACATCTAGTTCTTCTTCCTTCTCCTCCACATCATCATGCCTCTGTTTTTCCTGTCTTCTGCAAAGATGATGAGGAGAGACCAACCCCCCAAAAATGAGAACTGAACTCTCTGCTATTACGGTGGGACCCTTTATCTGCTGACTGTCCTTAAACGGGTTTCCCGAGAAGGAAAATCGCACTATTTCACAAGTTAGGGCACTAGGGAGAGCTGATCACAGGGAATTTTCATGAAGACGATCCAAAGATTTTCTTTTGTGCCATTTGAGTTGAAAAATTGATTTCAGCAAAGCTGTTTGCACACATTTCTGTTAATCACGTGCTTTGTGTGTCAGACACACCATGGTTTCATTTGCACTTAAAAGACCATTTTACTCTCTTTCTTTCTTCTCTAATCTGTCTATCCCCATCCTCATCCTCCTTTCCCAATGAAACAATCAGTTCATCCGCTCTCTTCTAGAGGTCAGGGATGTATTAATACCTCATTCACTCCTGTTTTACCCATCTCAGTACTCAGTTTCTCAATAGTTATTTCCTCCATACTCAGTATGTCAGTGCCAAAGTACTCAGTTATCACTTTATCACTGAAATGGTGCCTGTGCTGGTCCCGGATTCGGTGCTTGGTCGGAAAACCTGCAGATCTCAGAACTGCAGATGCAAATGACTGTGTTTGTTTCAAAATGTTAAATAATTGATAATTCAGTGTCTTGATGTAACGGGCCTAGATTGGGACCAGCACCGGCACGTGTCGGTGGAAAAGGGATGTTCTCAGTACACTCACCGTCAGACCTGCTGAGAAATGATGGGGTGTTTTAAACCCTCTTGAGGTGAGTGTGGTGCTTTTATGATGTATGTAGCTAAACGATGCATTCTGTCAGAATGACTGCAGATTTTCTTTTTTGTGGTAAATGTTGCATCAGTGACAATCAAACACATTGCCACTCTCTTACGTCTCTCTTGTCACCTGTGGCTTTAAGGGCCTGAGGGCTCATAAAAGAAGATTTTCTATATATTTTGTATTTAATTTGTATCTGATTTATGTGTGTGTGTGAGTGTTTCCATTATTTTCCATCCAAATTATAAAAAAAAAAAAAAAGCAAAGAGCTGGAAAACGTTTTCAGGAAGCTTAAAAGTTGAAATCCACTGCCATAAAGAGTGCCAAAACTTTGCTTTGTGTATGAATGGATGGTTTGTAGATGAATGATTGCAAATATTGTAAAAATGATGATAAATATGCCATTGTACCAGTTTGTACATTTGAAGTTGCACATGTGCCTGTACAGCTAGGTAGCACCGTATATGTAGCTCCAGAGACAATGCTGTAACACATCTGCTGATACAATCGAAAACCAATTGCTTAAATCTTGTTTTATAAAAGTACAAACAAATAAAAATGTTCTGGTGAGAACTGAGAGTCCTTGTGCTGTGTTTATGCAACAAATAATTTCTTCAATCACTCGGAAGTGTCTGAGACAGCAGACAGTCAACCGATGGGTGACAGGGCCTCTAAACCATTATCGGGAACTTGCCCAACCTCTACCAAAAAAAACAAAAACTTTAACTAAGATGAAACTGGCCTTTTCTGTTGTTCAAATTAGTCTGTCATCTCTCTGTTTAGGTGAAGTTGTTTGAAAGTCAACGTATCCCTAAAATGTAGTTTCAATCCGATTTTTGAGCACTCAGCATTTATTAGCTGGTTTTAGAAAGTGGATACAGATACTAGAAGCCCAAAAGTCACACTTGATGCAACCAAGACCGCTGTGAAGTTCACAACAGGAATCAACGAGCTCTTAAGTGTGCAACTTCCTGTTTCAGAAATAAGGCAGGTTGTGGTTTCCTGTTTTTGCTGTTTAGTTGTTCAGACAGGCTTTTTAAAGAGAAAATGTAGTATTTAATTTTGAGTCAAAAAAGATGTACTAATGCACGGGTAGGATTTTACTGTACCCACTGGGATCTGACTGGATCTTGAAATGTAGGCTAATATATTACTTTTCTCCACACATGTGGCCTTGGTGAATAAATTAGAGGTAGAGATTATTTTGATGAAAGTTTACAAAGAAAAACACAAAACTATCACACACACTCACACACACTTACTGATAAAGGCGGCATTCCGTCATCTTCCACAGTCACAGTGAGTGTGTACTGCTGCTGTTTTTCTCTGTCAGGAGGTGACGGTCGGGTCACTATCTCTCCTGTCATACGGTCCATTCTGAAGGTCAGGTCCTGGTTACCGCCGGTGATGTAGTACGACAGCATGGCATTGGGTCCAATGTCCCGATCCGCCGCTACAACACGCAGGACAGATGTACCGCCACCCACATTCTAAAACACACACATACGCCCACTGTTATTTTATATATATTAGTTTAGCTTTTTGTCTACTTTTTTTGCCAATAAGCTAACCAGGTTATATTCTGATTATATTTCTTTCTTTTGACGTGTCACATGCAGACAATTGAATGATTAACACCCAGAATCTGCTATCACTGATATCACTGGTTTGAGGTGCTGTGGTTCTGACCTCACTGACGCTGACGTTGTACCCACGAGGGCTCTGCAGCACGGGAGGGTTATCGTTCTCATCCAAAATATTCACCGTGAGCGACACATCTGTGAACCTCGGAGGGGAACCGTTATCTGTCGCCCGCACCTGATCCAAACACATTAACAGAGAAAATGTAGTATTTAATTTTGAGTCAAAAAAGATGTACTAATGCACGGGTAGGATTTTACTGTACCCACTGGGATCTGACTGGATCTTGAAATGTAGGCTAATATATTACTTTTCTCCACACATGTGGCCTTGGTGAATAAATTAGAGGTAGAGATTATTTTGATGAAAGTTTACAAAGAAAAACACAAAACTATCACACACACTCACACACACTTACTGATAAAGGCGGCATTCCGTCATCTTCCACAGTCACAGTGAGTGTGTACTGCTGCTGTTTTTCTCTGTCAGGAGGTGACGGTCGGGTCACTATCTCTCCTGTCATACGGTCCATTCTGAAGGTCAGGTCCTGGTTACCGCCGGTGATGTAGTACGACAGCATGGCATTGGGTCCAATGTCCCGATCCGCCGCTACAACACGCAGGACAGATGTACCGCCACCCACATTCTAAAACACACACATACGCCCACTGTTATTTTATATATATTAGTTTAGATTTTTGTCTACTTTTTTTGCCAATAAGCTAACCAGGTTATATTCTGATTATATTTCTTTCTTTTGACGTGTCACATGCAGACAATTGAATGATTAACACCCAGAATCTGCTATCACTGATATCACTGGTTTGAGGTGCTGTGGTTCTGACCTCACTGACGCTGACGTTGTACCCACGAGGGCTCTGCAGCACGGGAGGGTTATCGTTCTCATCCAAAATATTCACCGTGAGCGACACATCTGTGAACCTCGGAGGGGAACCGTTATCTGTCGCCCGCACCTGATCCAAACACATTAACACACACACGAATCCACGTGGACATCAGTAAACAAACACCCATATACCTCAGAACTAATTATGCAAAACGTACTATATTTAACTTTACAAGGAAACATGTACAAAGTCACGCAACACACTGTGACCATGCATGGCTCTGTCTGGACATTTTCTTATTCAAAGTGAGATGCCTTCATGTGTACTTCCTAGACAGACATGCCTTAAAAAGCAGCATCAGTGCATAGTCCCTTTTTAATTAGATGAATTAAACAGTAATATTGATAAAATGATTGCAATTTAAATAACTGTTTTCTATTTGAATATATTTTAAAATGTAGTTTATTCCTGTGATGCAAAGCTGAATTTTCACCAGTCTTCAATATCAACATGATCCTCCAGAAATGTGCTGCTCTAGAGACATTTCTTGTGCTGCTTAAAACAGTAAAACAGTTGTGCTGCTTAATGTTCCTGTGGAAAGCATAATGTATTTTTTTTCAGGAATCTTTGATGAATAGAAATGTAATGAATCCTTGCTAAATAAAAATGTTAATTTCTTTGAAAACAAAATCTTACTAACCCCTACTGAAACTTTTGAACTGTAATGTATATGTCTAATATAACATGCCTTTTAAAAACTAGGGAGCATGCGTATGATATAAAATGTTGTCTAGGAAATCTAGGAGTTTGGTAAAGAGCCATTGCATGTGTCCGTAGTGTTTCTCTCTCACTTTAAGCAGGTAACGGTCAACAGCTTCACGGTCCAGACGGGCGTTCAAGTAAACCTCTCCATACGTATTATTGGCTGTGTTGATCTTAAACACGTCCTGCATGTTCCCTGCGATCAAAGTGAAATTCACCTGAAGGAGACAAGAGGGTGACGGAGGCGGGGTTTCGAATGAATGACAACTCATTCAACAGTGTTTTGAATATTTATCTTCCTCACCAGTCCATTTCTTCCAGCGTCTTTGTCCCGTGCCAACACGATTGCAACTCTCTGGCCAATGGGTGTGTCCTCTGGAATAGCCACTGACAAATCCGAAGTGATGTCAAACTCTGGGCTGTTGTCATTCTCATCAAGAATGGTGATTGACACCTGTCAAAAGAACAGAGTGATTGAAAATGAGATGCTTTTCTGATAGCATATAACATCTGTTGCATTAAAAATTACCCGATGATTAAAAATCACTTATTTACCTTCTACAAATGTGCATCAGGAAGGAAATCAGAAAAAAAAATTACACAGGTTAAATTACATGTTTATATAGTATATCAAAATCATATTGTCATATACATTTCACATCACTGTCAAATTAGCTACTGGATACAATGTTTACAGACATTAATTTTTAAAGGAATAGTTCCCCGCAAAAGGGAAATTAGCTGAAAATCTACTCACCCTCAGGTGATCCAAGATGTAGATTAATTAGTTTCTTCCTTCAGAGAAATGTAGCATTACATCACTTGTTCATCAATGGATCCTCTGTAGTGAATGGGTGCCATCAGAACAGCTGATAAAAACATCACAATCCACAAGTGATCCCCACAACTTTAGAAAAAAATCCATCATCAAATCCATAATAACGCTTCCTCCAGTGAAAAAGTCCATCCGTTGTTGTCCTCTCACATCAAAATCAACCAACATATTTGCTAAGAACTGTTTTTGCTAGTAAACAGTGTTTTTGATCTGTGCATATTTCTCTCCTGATTCAGATGAGATGACTTTTTCATTGGAGAAAGCAATATTATGGATAGAGGACTCACATTTTAGCCAGAAGCAACGCTTTGAAGTTAATGACTTTGATGGATTTGTTTATTACAAACACACAGCTTTTCACTTCACGACATTAAATGATGATTAAAATAAAATAAATGATGTGGATTACTTGTGGATTATATGTTTTTATCAGTGGTTTGGACTCTCATTCTGACGGCACCCATTCACTGCAGAGGATCCTTTGGTGAGCAAGTGATGGAATGCTAAATGTATCCAAATCTGTTCCCATGAAGAGATAAACTCATCTACATCTTGAATGGCCTGAGGATCAGTACATTTTCAGCACATTTTCATTTTAGGGTGAACTATTCCTTTAAAATGAACTTTAACAAATATGATTATATTGTACTCGATTCAGGCTTCTCTACAGTATGCGCTGAAGGCTTTAGTGAATTTGTCCTACAGATTGAACAGATCACGGAGGAACTCATTACCACAGTGGAGCCTCTCTTGGGTCCTCCATCATCGGCCACAACAGTGAGAGTGTATGAATCGCCTCTCTCTCTGTCCAACAGTCCCGTCACAGTTATACGGCCCTGTAGAGTGCACAAAATCCTTTATTATTTTACATAATCCATGTAGAGAAATTACCACATTTAAAAAGTCCATAGTCGAGTAGGCTTAACTATGAGGTGGTTTTGGTTCACACCAAGCAGGATTTTTCTCTGTGACAAGCTTGTAGAAGAAAACCATTCTATCCCTGTGATGGGTCATTTTTCCCCCTACTGTCTTTATTTAGTCATTAGTTTTTTCTGTTTGTTCACCCTGCAAGAAATTTATGTATTTATTTATTTGTTTGTTTGCTTGTTCACCCTGCAAAAAACTGACCAGTATGTAAAGGTATTCCATATTTTTTGCACTGATTTTACAAAATCTGAACTGGATGGATTTAAGCACAGTAAATTTGTTAAACAGACCAGAGAAGGTACTACATTTGCATTGCTAGCTTTGCCAGAAACTGCAAAACTACGTGCTGTAGTCATTTACATGAGTCAAACACTGACCTGCTGACCAGTCGAATAGTACAAATAAGTCACCGTCTTTGCCCTATCACGTTTTAACACAGCTTGAGCTATGTTTGGTGTATGACACGCACCCACTTTAAAAAGATCCAAATAAATGAGAAGTGTTATGAACACACAACAACAGCAATCATAGATGTTCCTATCAGACACATTTACCTCCTCTGTGAACTAGTCTGGTCCACAAACACAGGTCAAGAAGAGAGTGTTTGCACAGGCTTAAGGCTTGTGGGACGATTGTGTTGTGTACCTGTGTCGGGGTCTGTAGCTCGGACCACTACCACGGATGTACCGATCCCAGCAGTCTCTCTGAGCCCCAGGCGATTGTACTGCGACTGAGTGAAGACTGGAGACTCGTCATTCACGTCCTCCACATACACAATCACCTACAGACACAAACTCACAATCACAGTCTGATTCACACACACATTAAATTCAGTACTTGTCTTTAATGACATTTATTTAAAAAATGACGTTTATAGCTAGAATTAATACAATGTGCAGGCTATTAAACAATGCTAACTAATAGTTAAATAACTATGCACAGTAGGCATTGTTTTAGCAACCTCTATTCTGATATGCAAAGCACACGTCACCTTATAATCAGTTCCTTATGGATTAAATCAGGTCCTTTTTCATCACTGAACATCCCTTTTTACTCGTAAATGTGTCACATTATGAAGCAAATGAGTTGCTTGAATAAGTAGCTTTAAAAGTAATTTTCTAGGGAATGTTATATTATTTTTCACACGCACAAACACACCCTAACAGAACTGCGCATGCTGCCCTGGTCACTGTTATAGGCCTCCACCTCCAGCACATGAGAGCTACGCGTCTCTCGGTTCAGAGCCGCAGTTCCTCTGCTGATGAGTCCAGACAGACTGTCCACATTAAACTGACCATTGTTGCCTGCAGATAACAAATCACACACACATGAACCATACTCTGAAATAGTACATCACATAAAGGCTGAGGTCGAAAACAATAGCAATAACAAACAATAACAACTTCTTACAAAATTTGTCTAACATGTCAAATAGAGTCATACACTCTTAAAAATAAAGGTTCTTCAAAAGGTTCTTCAAGCGATGCCATAGAAGATCCATTTTTGGTTCCACAAAGAACCATTCAGTCAAAGGTTTTTTAAAGAACCATCTCTTTCTTGCGTTTTTGTAATCTGAAGAACCTTATTTCGCCACAAAGAACCTTTTGTGAAACAGAAAGGTTCTTCAGATGTTAAAGGTTCTTTATGGAACCATTTAGACAAAAAGGTTCTTCTATGGCATCGTGAAGCACCTTTATTTTTAAGGGTGTATCTTTCTAAAAGAAAAGAAAATTGTTAATATTGTCTGCATTATGCCAATATTTTTATGACAATTAAGCACATTTTTATGGATGCCAGTTTTCACCGAATACAGAAAAAAAAGTTCGAAAAAATTCTGAATCGTGAGATATAAACTCAGAATAGCAAGATATAAACTCACAATTCTAAAAAGTCAAAATTCTGTTTGACTGAGTGTATATATCGCACATCTCACAATTGTTTTTTTTTTCTGTCACAGATTAAAAAATAAAATTAGTAATTTTTTTCCCCTCAATTTCAAATTTATATCTCAAAATTCTGACTTTTCTTCTCGGAATTATGAGTTTATATCTCGCAATTCTGAATGATATTTTGCAATTCTGAGAAAAAAAAGTCTATAAGTATATATTGTGAGATATATACTATACTGCATATACTCAGAATTGCGAGACAAAAATTTACAATTGTCTTTATTCATTTAATTTTTTTTAATCTGAGGTGGAAAAAAAGCTTCCATTAGTGCTTACAGTATGCCACAGATGGCTGAAAATGCTCAAAATATGACTGAAAATATTGAAAATATTCCTATACAAAGATTTTTTTTTAATATGTGACCCTGGACCACAAAACCAGTCTTAAGTCGCTGGGGTATATTTGTAGCAATAGCCAAAAATACATTGTATGGGTCAAAATTATAGATTTTTCTTTTATGCCAAAAATCATTAGGATATTAAGTAAAGATCATGTTCCATGAAGATATTTTGTAAATGTCCTACTGTAAATATATCAAAACTTAATTTTTTGATTAGTGATATGCATTGCTAAGAACTTCATTTGGACAACTTTAAAGGCAATTTTCTCAATATTTAGATTTTTTTGCACCCTCAGATTCCAGATTTTCAAATAGTTGTATCTCGGCCAAATGTTGTCCTATCCTAACAAACCATACATACATGAATGGAAAGCTTATTTATTCAGCTTTCAGGTTATGCATAAATATCAATTTCGAAAAATTGACCCTTATGACTGGTTTTGTGGCCCAGGGTATATGGTATATTGTGCAACAGTGTTAGTTAGTTAGTGTAGTAGATTGTGGGAGTGCATCTGCGCAATGCATTGATGTGTGACATCAGCAAACAGGAAGAATAAATAGTTACCAGAGAGAATCCTGTACAGAACTCTTCCATTCTCCCCCTGATCTGCATCTGTGGCCTGAACCTGCAGACGGACATAACCACAAACACACGTAACCACATCACGTACACACCCATGTACTACTAAATAATGAGAGTGAAAGTAACACTTAACACATTGCACACCCACACAATATATTTGATACTTTAACACACAATCAAACTCTTAATCACACTACAATTGGACTTATTTTTACTGTCACAAGTGAAATGTGTCATTTCTTCATAACTAACAGCACAAAATAAAATGCAATATGTTTGTTTGGCTCGACCAATAGCGTGGGTTTGGGATGGGGCGATCTAATGACCAATGGAAGACCGATCAAAACTCCTTTAACTGCAGCCTGAAATGGCTTATTGCTTTTAAATGCAACATCAATATGATAAAAGACATTAATGTTCAATAAATAGTTACTTTTATTAATAACAATAATTGGAATAAATAATTCCAGTGAGTAATATAGTTCATTAGCTTAACTGCTGGCTGTTTGTGGATGCTAAGCAATAGCAATTTGTTACATTAATATAGTACGTTCAATCACATGTATGGCTTCAAATATGGCTTGTCTAATCAGAATTCAGAGTCAGAACTATTTTTGCAATTGCGTTTGGTGACACTAGTGGCCCAGATATGAAACACTACACCTTTAAATGGTCGTCATGGCATGACTATCAGCTCATATTGGCTTGAAAACACAAATACAACTTCAATGATCATATAAATCTCAGAAACAATGATCAGAAGTTGTTCCTGAATATATTTACACACATCAATTCATCATGTTAAGGAGTAAAACCATTTGGCGCACACTGAATGCATCCATATATTAGTCAAATCCTACTGACAGTGAGGAGGACGGCCCCTCCTTCAGACTCATTAGCTTTATAAAAAGATGTAGAGGGGAGAAGAAAGAAAGCAGGGATCTAGGGGGGTCTCTTGGAGAGAGATGAATAGAACAGGCAGACCAGACCATACCATCACATGGGGGGTTAAAACTTGAGACTGAAAGTTTGGCTTAGAATGAGCGTTTAGTTCAAGAAGCACACTGCCATGGTCTGCTGATCGCAAAACATAGAGAGATTGATTTTGAGTCTCTCTGAACGGATCTCAGCTGCACATATCCTGATCCCCATCTTCCAGGCATCTCCACAGGATTTTAATCAAGGGGAACTTTGGAGGAGTCACCACCCACATCCATCGCTAAAGGTAATGTTGAACCACAAAGAATAAACTGAAAAATAATTCTTATTCGATGAACCCCTGTTGCAAATGAGTTGTGTTTAGGATGCTGGTGTTCATACTGAGCTTCTTCATTTTTGTTCTGCTGAGCGACACAGCTATGATGGTCCACCAGACCCCAAACCCGCACTAACCAGCATAAACCGGCCAGGACAATCATTCAGCAGAGCCAAAACCATTTTGTTTTGCCATGATGTCAGCTATAAATTACAGGGGACAAGAAGTTATGTTTGTATTACTGTAATTTACTAATTCATGGGTATGCAGTGTCTAAAATCACAACATGATAAATGTCACCGAGATTATTATATGGAGAAATAGTGAGTGAAACTGTGTAAATTTGGATACAACTGTAGACACTAGTGCACACTGTGTAAACTACTGTTCAAAAGTTGATTTTTATTTTATTTATTTTTCAGCAAGGATGCAATAAATTCATTAAAAAAGTGAAAGTAAAGACTCTTAGATTGTTAAAATTCTATTTCAAATTTATAAAATACGTTTTTTTAACCAAAAAATGTATCACCGTTTCAACAAAAATATTAATCGTCACAACTGTTTTCAACATTGATAATAATAAGAAACATTTCTTGAGCAGCAAATCTGCATATCAGAATGATTTCTGAAGGATCATGTGACACTTCAGAAAATTCAGCTTTGCATCACAGGAATAAATTACATTTGAAAATATATTCAAATAGAAAAGTTATTTTAAATTCAATTTGAAACAAAAACACAAATGAAAACAAAAATCTATTTCAAATCTGACTGTTCTCAGTGAAATATATTTACACAAATTCACTTTAAAATAGAAAAACAAATATTAGCTGCCTGCTTGAGCAAAGCCTAAATGTGATGAAGAGTGCATAAATACATTTCAGCAGATCCATACAGTGGTAACTAATGAAGTGTTTCACTAACAATAGTTCTCGTCTGAGTGGCCTTTTCAGCCTGTTTGTGGCATTTAAGATGATGAATAATTTCATGTCTCAATGTGTTTTCAAGTCACACTCTGTGTGCTCAGAATTTAACATGCTGACATTTAGGAGCAGAGAGGCAATTGGTGACTTGGGTGCTACACTGTGTGCGTCTGTGTGTGTTTCAGATGGATTGAGAGTTATTTTAACAGACCCAAATTAGCTTTCAAAAAAATAAAACCAACTGACCACATTTCTCATCTGACTGCTCACTTAGTGGGGCACTAACATTTTAAATGTCAAATGCCATTTCAAATGTGTGTTTATGGGAGCGGTGAAGACCAGAAACATACTGTTCTCGACATAAGTAGTAAAAAAAAAAACAGATACATAAATGCATTTACCTGTTTGTACATAATTAACATGTAAGGAGCACATCCTGCTCCTGGAGGGTCAATGTCCTGCAGAGTTCAGCTCCAGCCTGCTCCAAACATACTTGCCTGGAAGATTCTAGTGATCCTGAAGACTTGATTAGCTGATTCAGACGTTTAAATGGGGTTGGAACTAAACTCTGCAGGACTGTGGCCCTCCAGAATCAAGACTGGACAATCACTGCTACTGTGATAGTGATAGTATGTTAGTATGAACTGTAACTTGCATACACTGCGAAAAAATGACTTCTTAGTTAGTGCTTAATTAGTCTTTTTCCATTAAAAATACCTTTAAGAGACCTTAAAACAAGATAAATGTATATGCCCTATATTATATTAATAAGAGTGTGAGACAAAATGCAATTGCATTTTTGCCTTATTTTTTCACTTATTTTTCAATTTTGCCAGTGCAAGACACACACACACACACACACTCAAAAAAAAAAGAAGCTCATATTAAATACACTTTCACTGAAGGCAAGCCTTAATATCTTATGCAGGTCTGTTTCTCAAGTAAATGTATTATGTATTAAGGATTGTTAAATATTTTGACTGGAAATTGAGACAAATAACTTTCTGCAGTTCAGACAGATTCTCCATCAGCTGTAGCTCAGCCATTACAATAGTTGATCTGCAAAAGCTAAATGACGGTAAAAGATGATGTTGAGAAGCGAGAATGCTATGCATATTTGTGTTGCTCTATGAATTGCTGTATGGCACATTTCCAAACACAACAATGCATGAAATTGTAGGTGCAGCTAGAAGTGCTTGTGTTTATGCACTTGTGTAGACTTTCCTGACCTTAGAGTCTCTCTGTGTGTGTGTGTGTGTGTGTGTGTGTGTGTGTTAGAGAAAGAGAGAGAGTAAGAGACTCTCGCTAATCTGTAATCAATATAGTGCAATATAAATCCACTATACTTTGACCTTTCTTGACATTTCTTTAGAGAAATCGCTCAGTCATTCTGATAGTCTTGCAGAGGAGCGCTCGGAGCAGCATGTGTAGAGCTGCTAGATGGTGATGATGATAAGGTGTGTGTAGGTGTGCAATCCCACCACCACAAACCACTGCTCTGTACCTAGAAGAAAATGTGCTCAGATGTTGCTCTGTCACTGCTCAGGAGACTTCATGACCTGTTTCAATTGATGTTACTCCTACAAATCCCGACACTATACAGTATTGATACGAAGGCCTTTTTTTGGCCAAAAAAAAGATTCCCCTTGTGAGAATGAAACGCATACTTGAATTGCATAATAATTTGGTTTACGACACATTTCGGACCACTATGACACATATAAGATCATAGCGCTTGCGCTCACATACTTGCGTAGATGTTTTAGGCCTTTGGTTCAAAATAAAGTGTCCTTGTACACGCCATCTCTTTGCCGCCTAAGAGAAACAACTGAGATATTAAAGAGACTTTTTCTTTTTAAGCATGCATACACACACACACACACACACACACACACACACCTGTCAACCACATCCTGGCATCTTGCATGCATCTTGCTCAAGTACACATTCACACTTTTGCACAAGCTAGTACCCAGAGGATCACAAAAACACCTACATCTTTACTATAAACACGCTCCACTTAACCCAGATTTAACTCTTCCTGTTTTGTATCTCTACAGATCCAGGCTGACATGGATGTTTCCTTCAATCTGTCCCTCTCTAATCTCTCACTTCCGGTCTCCCCGACATCTCCACCTCTGGATCTTCACCATCCCCTCACGACCATCATAATCATTGTGTGTCTCTTCATTCTATTCGGGGGCTTTGTGACCTTTCTAGCGGTGGGCTGCCCATCAGGAGGGTCCTGGGGTGTGGATGGGGACTGCGGCCCGGCAGACGGTTTCTCGTGTGGCCAGACTCTGTCCAGTGAGCCCCAGCTGAAGCTCTGGAAGCGTTTGGGCTCGATGAGGCAGTCATTTTCCTCCACGCCGGCCTTCAGAAGACCCATTCAGCCATACGTAGCCCAGAGCAGGAAGCAATCAGGATCGATGTCACCCGCAGGGTCAAAGACAAACGACTCCCACACATATATTACTATACCGGCTCTGCTGCAGTATTCCACCGAGATATAAGCTCTGTTGCATCACCTAGTGAGCTGTCTTGCTATCTAGTATCTACATAGGCAGCAGCCTTCTAAGTGATTAGAAGATGATTGATTTAAAGTGTATTTCATAGGCAACAACTATGTACGCCACAGGAAACTTGACTCCAAATTGATTTCAAAAGAGTTGTCAGCTTGTTGCTAAGCTTGTGATGTGATTCTCTAATAAGCACAAAAATGCATAGCAAGAAAATATGAAATAAAAACGATTTCATCGAATTTAAACTGACTATTTCATCTGTAACTCCATGTACTGAATGAAATGTATTTAGAATTGGCATTTCTATCAATTTGTCTGCCATTGTCACTGAGCTCAATGCATTGCATTCTGGGATTACTGTACCTCTTCCATGAAGGATGCATGTGAAGCTTACTTATATATATATATATTTCTAAAATAACACTGGATGCTGCTTCAGAATCTAAAACAGAAACCATGTTATTCATATATAATCCATGCTAACAGATAACACTCTCCATGTGTGTATTAAAACTTTATGGAAACAGTATTCACATCTGGAGTGTGTCTGTAAGTGCACATACATACACAATCACTGCAAACATGAGAACAGAAACAGTGACCTCAGCTATCAGCACTGACAGAGACAAGCCAACTCATTTCATTCACCATTCACACCAAACAAAACAAGACATGACTCAACAATCCAACCATTCGGTGGCCGCAACTCTATAAACAGCTGGACATTGCCTACATCACATTGCTGTGGAGACTAACAGACATGACCTGGATGAGCAAAGACCAGGTGCTTTCTGAGTAATGGTGGCCATTCTGACTGGGCACTAACAACATTTCTATTTATTTAGAGGAAATTCTGATTCATTTGCACGTATGTAGCCCCAAGAGTATTTGTACACTTAAAGCACACTTAAAAATGCCTGAATGTCACAGCATTAGAAACCAAAACAGCAAACCACTTAGCATTCATAGACAAACTGTGGTAGAACTGGTGCTCACATTAACTACTGGCTTATTCTACTGATTTGACCAGTGTTGGGTAAGTTGCTCTAAAAAAAGTAATTAATTACTAGCTACAAATGACATTTTCAACAGTTTAATTAGATTAATGTACTAAATACTCTCTCTACAAAAGTATTGCATTACTTATACTTTCTAAATCCCATATCAACCTCGATCAGTTGAACAATATAAGAATAAACATGAAACTACTCTTTTATTTATTTCAAATTAATAATACAAAATTGCATAATTACTCTTGAACTGACCAAAGCATTTAAAGGGAGAAGTTTACATTAAAATCCACTATTGATTAATATAGAATTGTTCTATAGTCTATACAGTATTTAATGCAATTACATAGGAAGTAACTGTAATTAAATGACAGAAAATTAAGAGTAATCCCTTACTTTACTTTTTCAAGGAAAAGTAATTAAGAGTAATTAATTACTTAGTAATGCATTACACCCAACACTGTGTTAGACAGCCATAAAATCTTTATTTTGAACAGTATATCTATTGTTTTATCATTTAAAACTTCTTTGTCAAATGTTTTGCTGGAAAAGTGTGTTTGTGCCATCTTAAAATACTGTACTTGTGACGTTTAGTGTTTTTTTAAGTGTGCTTTAAGTGTCCAAATGACATTTTTACGTTTTTCAAATAACTGTTGTTGTGCCACTGTGACTCTGGTTTACTCCGCAACAGCAAACTCATGCAAACTAAAACAAAGCTTTGCATATTAAAGATGGAATATTCCCCAAACTAACTTCAATAACAGTTCAATATCAACTTCAACATATGGAAAGAGGTTAAAAGCCCTTTGGAAATGAAAACGCCCTTTATTTAGTCATCTGAAATGATTCTGCTGGCTTTCTAGAACTTTTAAAGCATCGTCATGGTTACCCTATTATGGCATTTGTTGCCAGCCAAGAGATTGTCATGGTTTTCCAGCACAGCGGAACATGACATCACAGAAAACCACTGAAAACATGATACTGCTACCATTGTTACAGACAAACACAATGTAACAATAATACACCCTCATGTACTACTTCATAATATTGTGATAGTTCTGCTGTTGTTTATTGGAATAAAAAGTATATATATATCCATGAGCATTCTTTTTATATATCAGAGTGAATTGTGAATATGAGCATGTGTACCTGTAATATACTAGTCCCTCTGGGTATGTTCTCCAGGACGCTGGTCTCATAGCTGTTCTGGAGGAATATAGGCCTGTTGTCATTGACGTCCAGCACCTCCACATATACTGTAGCTGTTCCTGTCCTCCGACTTCCCGCTGGACCATTATCTATGGAGAAAACCATCAACAGTCTGGCCAATACAGTTAGGAAATCCTACTCGCAGTACAAAAAAATACAGTTCAAAGATCAAGCTTGACCAATGAATATCTACAACGTTTCCAGTTGTTCAGGATGATTGGATAAGGATTTTTGGTAACACTTTATATTAGGGAACACATATTCACTATTAAACTATTAAAGAGTTTCCCCTCAATAAACTTATTGATAGTAAGTAAGGAAGTTGTTGTAGTAGTCATGTTTAGGTATTGGGTAGAGTTAAGGGGTCTAGAATATGGTCATACAGAATAAGGCATTAACATGTGCTTTAGAAGTACAGATAATTTGCTAGGAATATGCATGCTAATAAGCAACTAGTTAATCGTGAATAGTGTTCCCTAATCTAAAGAGTTACTGGATTTAAAAAAATTATTTTACATAGATTAGACTCAAGAAAAGCTGGTATCCTAGCTGGAAGGTTTTGGTATACTTAAAACGAAATTATATAATTATATTTTATTTTTCTAATTTATATTATATGCATTTTAATTGATATTATACCTGATATTTATAGGTTTTGCATGATCGTGGGAACCCTGATAGCATCCTACATGGTAGTACTAGTCATCTTTAAATAAACATTAGTTGTACCAAGCAACAGCATACCATCTGACTGTGCTAAAACTGGCCTGAGCCACATACAAAAGACCCACAGAAGACAAGCCTTGACAGCTTTGGCTTACCAAATTCACTGGTATTGGTGTAAAATGTGTTAAGACAGAGAACTAAAACAATAAGATAAAGATAATAAATAAAAATAATTAGCTAAAATTAATATATGTGACCCTGGAGCACAAAACCAGTCTTAAGTCGCTGGGGTATATTTGTAGCAATAGCCAAAAATACATTGTATGGGTCAAAATTATAGATTTTTCTTTTATGCCAAAAATTATTAGGATATTAAATAAAGATCATGTTCTATCAAAATATTTTGTAAATTTCCTACCGTAAATATATCAAAACTTAATTTAGGAACTTGCTACTGCCAATGCATACGGCGATACGGTGCTGTGAATATTTAAGACATACTGCTGCTGCACAAATAGCATATAAAATAACCCGTAGCAGATCTATACAGGTGGAGCTGGGGAAGGTGAAGGGTTTCAGAGAAACTCTGAAAGCGCGCTGCAGGAATCTCTAGTGAATGCTAGCCAGCCATATAAATGCAAGGCAGTAAGTTCATTGGCTGCATATGCAGCATGAACCAATCAGCTTGTGCCAAGTCGTTTAACTCTCTGAATATCATAAGTTACGTTAACAACCCATCAGCCTGCACCATCTAGAGTTTCATGACTAAACTACTCATTATGTTAAAAATGTTAAAAATACATTTTTGTATGTAAAATGACTTGGAAGAGTCTTTGTGCTTAAATCATTGTAAAAAGTAAATATTCCCAGTCATGTGTTCTGGTCTTCCAAAACATGCATTTCATTTCATTTCATCGTAATTATCATTTATAATCAGATCCGAATAATGATGTATTTGACATATTACTTGTATTGAAAAAAGTGGCCAGCATATTTTAGTTGAAACTCATTAAACAGGTATTAGAACAGCTGCAGTATTTCTAAATGCACTCAAGTCAAACAGGAAACCACAACACTTGCTTTAAACTCAAAGTCATTTAGACAGGATGCTGCAGCAGATCATACCACATGCGCACGCACACATGCATAACCAGTTGCTTTTATATGAAACTCACCAATCGCTTCGATCACTAGCCTGTACAAGGCCTGAGTCTCGCGGTCCAGACCCACCACAGTCCGTACTATTCCGGTCCGGAAACCCACACTAAACTTTCCATCTTGGTTCCCAGCTATAGGGACACACAAAGACAGACTAAGAAATCACACATCTCAGCTCTGTTCTAAACCACTTGTGTGCTGCCTCAAAAGACATCATACTAACTGTAATGGAACCTCATAACTGACTTATTTTGAATGTGCTAGTATTGTGTTTTCATACAAACAGCATTCCTCAATTGATTTCAATGGAGTTTGACATTAGCATGTTGCTATGATAATGATGTAGTGCTGTTCTAATGAGCATAAAATACACAACACACAAATATTTGGCAAAACAGTGAAATCTATTTAATTATACCTAAATACTTTTCGCAAAGATAATAATGTGGTACTCTTCTAATGAGCATACAATACGTATATTATATAATATATCTGGTAAAAATAGTTAATTTTTTAATTTGAGGAAATGATGTACAAATACACAGTATACGCAATTATTTAATAAATTAATTTTTAACCAATTCAACTATATTTAAATAGTTTTCATGAAGATTCTTATAAACTTAAAATACATAGCACACGCAAATATTGTATAAACTAGCGCTTTTTTAATTGATTTAACTTAAATACTTTTTGCAAAAATAATGATGTGGTAATCTTCTAATAAGCATAACACATCGCACACAAAAATATTTGGTGTTTTTTAAAAATAAATAAATGTAACTATATTAAAATACTTTTCATGAAGATACTTACTTTTCTAATAAGCATAAAATATGTAGCAAAAACATATATTGACTAAATTAGTGAAATTTTAACCAATTTAACTATATTAAAATACTTTTTGTAAAGATAATTATATGGTAATTTTCTAATAAACATAAAATACAAATCACACACACATATTTGGTAAAATAGTCATTTTCTAACCAATTTAACTATACTTAAATTCCTTTTGTGTAGATGAAGTTGCTCTTCTAATAAGTAGGTAATTGTTACAGAGGAGGCTCCCGTACCGCCTCCTCCGCACCACCAGAGGGAACTGTCCCCAGAGTATTAGCGATCTTCCATTCGGACTCCATTTCCCATCATCCCTCTTACCTGGGTCTGATTACACAATCACACCTGCATCTCATTTACACACACACATATAAGCCACACCATTTCATGAACTCCTTGCGAAGTCTTGATTTGCCCCGGCTGTCATTTCCGAGCGTTATACCCGTGTTTGTTTTCTGTGCTTTGATCTTGGACTGTTTCCTGATTCTCTGATTGTTATCTGCCTGCCCCGACTTGGATTGTTTCACCTGGACTCTGTTCACTAGCCGCCTGCCCCGATCTCTCGCCTGGTCCACGATTCTGCCTCTGCCTTGTCTCTACCGTTCTGCCTTGCCGGTATTTGACACTGTATTGTCTGACTATTCTTAATAAACTGCAAATGGCTCCAAAGCCTTCTGGTGTGTCGCAACAGTAATACATAGCACACAAACATTTGGTAAATAGTGATTTTTTTTAACCAATTTAAGTATTATTTTCGTGAGGATGATAATATAAAAAATGTATAATAAGCTCAAAATACATAGCACACAAATATTTAGTAAATTAGTGAATTTTATTTAGTAAATTAGTAAATAATTTTTGCAAAGATAATGAAGTAGTGCTCTTCTAATAAGCATAAAATATATAGCACAACACAAATGTTATTTGTGTAAATCACAATGCATCACAATTCTCCTTAAAATGCTGTCTACTGTATGTAGGCCGCTCACTGGATTTTGGAACAGAGCCTTAGCTTTACATCTGTTGACAGCAGACCCAACCAGAATCCCACAGTGTTGCTCCATCAGCACAAACTCACTCGCACCCTCTGATCTGTGACCTTCTGCACTCTGACCTGTGATAAAATAGCTGAGCTCTGAGTTAAGACCCGCATCATTATCCGTGCAGTTCAGTCTGACCACCACATAGTCACGGGGCACGTTTTCATCCAACGATACGTTATACATGCTGGGGAAGAAGGTTGGCGTCTCATCATTCATGTCCAAAACTGCACAGAAAGAGTGACAGACATCAAGATGATTTAGCATTTGCATCTAAACACAGTGGGGCAGTGATCCTGCTATGTACCTGTGATAGTGAGAGTACTCGTGGACGTTCGAGGAAACTGGTCTGCATCATACGCAATAATCCTCAGATAATACTGGCCGATCTGCTCGCGGTCCAGCACTGCGGTGGAAACCAGGACCCCTGTGGTGGTGTTGAGCCTAAAGTCCAGCCGTGGCATCCCCATCTGAAGTGCCATGGTTACCGCACCATTTTCACCTTCATCAGGGTCCTGCACCTGCACCTGAGGGAGGAAACCAGCGGGGGGCACCAGAGCACAGGACAGTTTCATTACAAGAACTTCACTAGAAGTTGGCATTGAATCAAAGATGACCCCAAAAGTGGTACAAGACTCCTCGGATTTTTATGCCAAGTTGATTTTGAGTGCAAAAAGTGTTCCAAAGTTTTTACTGATAAGATATTTTGGTCCCACTTTATATTAAGTGGCCCTAACACCTGTGTACTTACATAGTAACTAGATATGTACATAGTATGTAACCACAGTGTAAGTACACATTGGTACATAGTATCTAGAGCTGTAATATTTCTGTAACTACACACATGTAACAACCCTCTGAATGGTTTGTGTAAGTACAAATGTGTAAGAGGACTAACAGCACTTTTTGGTAAAGAAAGTGTTACACTTTATATTAAGTAAACAATTACTATGGATTTACCATGTAATTACTCTGATGTTACACAGCAGCGGCCAGTACGTTAGGCTTTATATATAAATTGTGGTTGTTGTCCAGAATGTTACACTTTATATTAAGTGGACTGTTCCGTTCCTGAGGAGTTACCATGTAAGTACACTGGTATTACAGTGGTGCACCAACTCCACCAACTTGAGATCCAACTCCTCCCACTTTACATATCCCTAAACCTACCAATCTCCACCCCCTGGATCAAATTGCTCCAATTACTCTTATACATATTGTTGTTACAAAATGTAGTTATATATGTCCTGTTACACATTTGTACTTACACAAACCATTCAGAGGGTTGTTACATGTGTGTAGTTACAGAAATATTACAGCTCTAGATACTATGTACCAATGTGAACTTACACTGTGGTTACATACTATGTACACATCTAGTTACTATGTAAGTACACAGGTATTAGCGCCACTTAATATAAATTGGGACCAAAAAAAACTCACTGACCCAAACTTTTGAACTGTAATGTAACTAAACGTAAGCAAATATTTATAATAAAAATAATATTTATGATCATTCTATGTAAGGCTGAAAGGATGACTTTCCCCTACAAAGCGAGTTATTGACAAAATGTCAAATCCACACCTTTCCATAAAGTTAAAATGCATGGAGATCTCTGGCTGTCAAGTTAAGTAGCAGTTTTGCTTGGTTTATTTCAAAAACACATTTTAATATCAGAATTTGAACCCAGGTCCCCTTGCATACTAAATGAAAAGCAGGTCTTGTTGAATATTTAATCAGTGCACTCCTGGTCCTTGTAGAGACTTCAACCAATCAAATGCTAACCCTGAACACAGATGATCCAATGGGAAGCCCCTCTGGTACTTCAGCGACAAATGGGAGGTTGATAAAGGCAGGATCATTATCGTTGAGGTCCAGGAGGTTCACATACACTGTAGCGCTGGCTGAAGAGCGCAGTGGAGGTGTCCCAACTGAGGAGGGCAGAACAACAGAGAGAATACTTATATACTTTACTGCACAACTTCTTTGAGTTTTCTCTAGTCATTAGATCCACTGAGGGGGAAGAAAATCTTAAAACTGAAATGTCAGTTTATATTGTCAAGCACAACTCAGACTAATGCTCAAAACAGACTAGTTGAGGAAGAAGCACACATTTTGGTAAGACAGACAAAACAAAGGATGTGTTTGGAATGGAGTATTAGCCACGAGTAAGTGAAATATAAAGCATTACTCAATGGACCTTTTTCACATTTCCGGGCTTCTCAGCAGCGGAAGTCGTCATAGTTGGGTTAACGTGAATAGCAGTGAATGGGAGAGTACCACAAATATATTTTTTTGCATTCCCATTTGCTCAAATAGCAAAAGAAAAACTCCCCGATAGTGTTTTCATGACTTTCAATATGCTGCATTAGAAACACCCTCGCATTAGTTTTTTTGTAATTTGATGCAAAGGTGATATAATACAAAGAATAGTGTTATAAATGTACATACATTAAAAAAGAAATACAAATATGAAAAACTTTAGAGGATTTACGATGCTGATGACCGTTTCATCACCGTCTTGTGAAAAGGGTCCATGAGAAACAGTTTACACAATACATACCTTGATATACAATATCACATATAATATAATATACTATAATATATAATATCACATACTGTTAAAAAATGTATAACCTGAATGCACTGTTAGTCGCTTTGGATAAAAGCGTCTGCTAAATGCATTAATTTAATTTATTTATTTATTATAATATTGGGATTATATATGTTTCAGTATCTGGATATCTGGGAATATATGAATTTCTAAATATGTATCAAAATTAGGAAGTGAGAAAAAAAGATTATTAATTCTGGCTAACTAAAAGTTTGTGAAAGGCCAAGCCAACCACACTGCATACAACATTGCACATATACAATATACAGTATCTACTACATATCTGGCAGATGTTCAAAAGTTTGCAGTCAGTAAAACTTTTTAAATGTTTTTACTTAAATCTCTTATGCATTTATTTGACTAAAAATACAGTAAAAACAGTAATATCGTGAAATATTTTTACATTTTAAAATAGCTGTTTTGCATAGTTGCTTAAGTGTTTAGTGTCACATGACCCTTCGGAAATCATTCTAATATGCTGATTTGATGCTCAAGAAACATTTCTTATTCTTATCAATGTTGAAAACAAGATTCTTTGATGAATAGAAAGTTTTAAAATACCAGCAATCATTCTAAATGGAATCTCTGTAACAGTGTAAATGTATGTACTGTCACTTTTGATAAATGTAGCACATTTAATCTTCACCTTCTGAATAAAAATATGAATTTATTTATTTTTTAAAAGTCTTACTGACCCTCAAACTATTGAACAGTAGTGTATGTAATACAGAAAGTTTGCATACTGCAATTGGTAAGACCATTATGCTAGCATGATATTCTGAACACAGACTAGACAGGCTAGACGGTCCAGAAATAAAGAAACTGAAAGTTGGCAACTGTAAAAGTATTTTTATTGTGACCTCAGAGAGAGAGTGGGGCATTATGGGACAGGTGAGAGTTGCTTACGGTCGGTAGCAGAGACAATGATGGTCCTCATAAGCTGTGCGGAGCGGGCGTTCTGACTCTCTCTGTCCAGCACCGCCCCACTGGTGCGGATCTTCCCGGTGTTGCGGTTGATGGTGTAAAAGGGGTTCCCTGGATTTATAGAGTAGACCACCATCCCATTATCACCATAATCAGGGTCCACCGCTAATACCTGCGCAGAGAAAAAGAAAAATTAGTCTTACGGCACAAAATAGAGTCCTGAGGCGCAGAAATTAAATCACACCAAACCTCTCCCTACAGAACAGCATGATGGGAGATTTATGCACCGGGCATAACTGTCTAAAACCCTGGATGTTTTTTTTTAAAGAGCCAATCAATTATTCACAGTGCTGGTGGAGAAGCACTGAAAATCACTTAATTGGTCATTAGAGAACAAAGGATCTGTAGGTCTTTAATTATTAAAACAGGAAGGACCAGACAACTGTGTTCTCCATTGATTAGCGCGAGTTTAAACGGATGATGTACAGCATGGGTCTAATGTAAAGTTTATCTAATTGATTTGAACTCTGAGGGGGACATTTCACACACACATTTACTCAGGCATGTTTACAGACAATTCTAAAGGCGATATATGTGATGTTGCAATGTTAAAATTTGTTCTATCCGATTCCCCTGAAAAGTTTGAAAAGTTTTCAAACCACTGCAACAAGGAGATGCATTGCATAAAGTCCACTTTGCTTTTTTGAGGAAATATCCAAAGACAAGGGGCTGTCAAGCTTCATAAAAAGTATTCCATATGACCTGTATTTAAAGTCTTCTGAAGTCACATAAAAGCTGTGTGAGAAACAGACTGAAATTTAAACTGTGATTCCATGAAAATAGTCTCTTATGTTGTATACACTACCATTAAAAAATCTGGGGTCAAAGAAAGAAATTTGGGAAAGAAAATCAGCAGGGATGCATGAAATTGATCAAAAATTACAGCAAAGACATTTGTAATTAGGGCTGGGCAAAAAAAAAATTTGATTTTTCGATTAATTGTTTTTTAAATGACTCGATTCGATATCGATTCTCAAAAGCTGTGAAGCTCCTTATTTAAAACAAGATCTGATTAACGTGAATCTTATCATTAGTCTTCTCCACTAGATGTCACCCTTATTTACCTTGCGCGATGTTACAACATTCATACAGCGGTTATCATGGCCATACGCGTGATTTGCAATGCTCAGGTGAAATGCTATAGTAATACTATAAATCTGCGGAAGCATTTGATATCACGCATAAGGCGTCATGATTTCCGCAATAAATGAATGACGGATGGCGCGGCGCACTGTTTTGTTTACTACACACATATTAAAGCGCAGATGACGCTCGTGGTGTTTTCAGCTTCTGCCGTCTCACTATATGATGATATGAACACGATAAAAGGATTGACATGATAGAGAGTAAATGATGACGAAAATTGTGTTTTTTGATGAATTATTACTTTAAAGGGTTGGTTAGACCACGTTATACCACTGTGTTGACCCAGTAAATGGATTGATGGACTCAGAACCCCTACCAGAGTGTGGAAGTCAAACGCGCTTCAGGACATGTGATTTTTACAGCCACTGTTCTGTGATTTAAATTATCCACCCATTTCTTCCTTTATTCTGTTTTATCTCTCTCTCTCTCTCCTGCACGGTGTCCAGCAGGGTAATCAAGTATGCACTTGACTCTGGGCTACATTTTAATTAGCCATCGGAACCTCCTATGAAGTTCAGGACTTGCTAATTAACGGACAATCAGGGGCATATTTAGCCAAAGAAAGAGCCAGAATAAAACACCTAAACATTTATGAACAGAGGATTGAAGTCCACGGTTTCTAGAAGCCTGACCACATTTAACTTGTACACACACTAAACCCACGTCATAAACTCAACAGTTTTTCCAATATACTGTGAAACCATCAAGTTTGCATTTAGTTCACTTTTTCCTCAGATGCCATGCCCACAGATATTGCCCACAGTTTAGATTATCTGATGTACCGCATGCAAAAATGGCAAGATCTGGCTGAAACCACCAACTTATATGCAACAGCTTTTCAATATTTCTGGTCTAATATTGTGATAAAATTGACCACAGAAAAAGCAGGTCAGATGGTCTCTCTTGTCTAAGTGGGTGGTTCTTGGCCAGAATAAATTGTAATCTGGA